>NC_092745.1:5710419-6010419 GCF_047496795.1 Chiloscyllium punctatum | reverse complement strand
ATTGATACAGATAGAGGGAACTGGATTAGCTTCTGGAGATAGGGATAGGGATGGATTTAGGGAGAGGCAGGCAGACAGAGAGGCACAGTCATGGTTGTTCCAGGGAGAGTAGTATGCCGTGTACTAACAGAGATATGGAAGATTGTAGCGACTGAACACGTTAACAGATATAAGAAGGCTTCTAAGTCCAGGAAGGCTACATAGATAGGAAGGCAATGGAGAATGCCAGGTTACTGCGTTGAGGACAGTTACACAGATGGGCAGGGTTGCACAAATTGGAAGAGGTACCTGTAGTCAGGCGAGTTGGTGAGGACAGGGTGAAGTTTAAATAGATTAATATTGAAGGTTTGGAGAACGATAAGCAAGTTACGATTTTTTCACAGAAAAGTAAGGGTTGTAGGAATGGAGAAGTTTACCCAGATAGGGACAAATGGAGAGGCTAAAGGCAAATACATTGACATAGAGAGTGGTGTTGTTAGGAGGGGCTTACAGGGACAGACAGGACTGTGGGATGTACAGGGATGAAGGAATTTAGTATCCACTGGAGAAGGTTAGGGATTAGGGTGTTAGGGATTGGTGAACCAGACAGAGACGGAGAGTATTGTGTCGAATAGAGAAGCTTCCAAACAGAGGAATGATTATCAGGACTGGAGGATATTACAGAGATCACTCATATAACCTATGCCAGGATTGATGCTTGGGACTTCTGTGCTGTCTCAGTGAGGACCAGTACAGCAAAGATGAAAACAGGACCATCACAAGATGGTGGGATTGAAGCCAAGAATGTTGCTGTTCCTTGCCCAGCTCTGCATTTATGCCCTGTCTTCCGAGTCTGAATACAGAAGACCACTAACCCCTTAATGTGCTGTTTACTGTGAGTGATCTTACTGGCTGCAGGATTTACTGAAGGCTCCAGACCTCCCTCTCCATCTCTTTGTGGCTGACCAAGCATCCTCAATGAGGTGATGGACGAGACAGGAGTTAGCAACATTCTGATTACCTGCTAGAGACAGAAGTGGACAGAATGGGAAATTAGACTGATGCAATGAGGATAACTCATGTAGGGTAGCACTGAATCCAGCAGAGATCACGAAAATCCCAGTCTCCGTCCCTAGTCTGTGCTGTTGCTGATCGGAGGATTATTTTGACTCAGGATCTCAGATGAGCTGCAAGAGTGAGAGGAGCTGACAGAGGCAGCAATTAGAGCCACTCGGTGAGGGATACCACATGGAGAGATAATGACTGATTTCACCAAAGTGCAGGAAGGTGTCAAGATCAAACACGAGTCAGGGTGATAGGGTTTCGAATAATGGTGCACTGGGATCAGTACTCAATGACGGGTGAACTACGAGTGGGACACGTGATGGCATCGTGTTATTCTCATCTAACTGTTCGTCCAGAATTTTATGAATATGTCAGCTACACCCATCTAACTCATTAATATCCTTTAAGGAAGGAAATCGGTTATCGACAGCAGGTCTGGCCTACATGTGACTCCCAGATGCAATATCCCACGATTTTATTAAAAACAACACTATTGTGGACAGCGTCCTGGCCAATCCTGTCGGTAGGTTTATGGACAGGGCTTTAAATTGACAGAGAAGATGTAGGGTTGAAAAGTGTGGTGCTGGGAAAACGCAGCATTCTAGGCAGCATCCAAAGAACGGAGAATCGACGTTTCGGGCATAAGCCCTTCTTCAGGAATGGAGCTGCTGTGCCAAGCGGGCTGAGATAAAAGGTAGGGGGAGTGGGAAGTTGGGGGAGAGGCGCTGAGAATACGACATGTGGAAGGAGGTGAGGGTGAGGGCGATAGGCTGAAGAGGGGGTGGGGTGGAGAGTTCGGGAAGAAGATTGCAGGTCAAGAGGGTGGTGTTGAATCTGGGGAATGGGACTGAGATAAGGTGGGGGGAGGGGATGTCGGGAAAGGGTTCATGTGAAAGGAGCTTTCCAAATCCAAAGAGAAAAGGTGAAGCATTGGAATAGCATGGGAATGTGGCTGAAGAGAAGGAGAAAGGAACGGGATGGGATAGAGTTTAACTAAAACCGTACATCAGTGAATTAGGCTGTGACAGGAAATTCTGGGAAAAAGTGAATTACAATGTTCTTTCTTTGGAACGGACAAAGTATCTGCAATAAGGTAATAGACTTGTGACACAGAGATAAATAAGATTTGGTCGCCAGAAAGATGCGGTTACAGGAGAAATAAATGGTTGAACATAAATATTCAATTGTACACATCCTTGAGGGGTCTCAGGCAGAATGGGAGTGCAGGATGGGTAACCCTGACAGTAATGGGTATCAAAGACATTACAGAGAAAGCACTTGGCCTCAGATGATGCAGATGAATCAGCCTGAATGCAGATTATGAGTAATACGTGTCAAAAACACAAGGAGGAGAACAGTTTTTAGGCGGCCTGACAATATTTCATTGCTCTACCCTGTTACACATTCCAATGAATTCCTGTGTAATGCAAAAGCACTGTGATACTTTTAGGAGACTTTAATCTTTTCAAAAATGATATTCTCCGAACTCCTCTTCAAAGGTTTCTGGTAGTGTTTCTTTGAATAGCACATTGTGCAAATGGTCAGAGATGTGACTATCTCAGATCAACCATTGGGTGATGAAGCTGAATGAAGGAGTAATATCACACTGAGCAATCCTCTGGGAAATTGTGGTTTAGTGGAATTCAGTGAGATGATGGATTTTTAAAGTGACCATAAAGCACACACTACAATCGCAACCAAAGCCATTGACATGTGTTTGAGAGGAGAACTGACCAAGGTAAACAGGGGAAACAGTGAAGTGTATGGCTGGAAATGGACAGTACAAAACATTTACAGTCATAGAGATGTTCAGCACAAAAGCAGGGCCTTCGGTGTCCAGCTCGTTCACGCCACCCACATATCCTAACATAATCTCGTCTTATTTGCCAGCACTTGGCCCAAATCCCTCTCAATCGTTCCTGTTCGTATACCCATCCAGCTGCGTTTTAAATGCAGTAATTGTACCAGCCTCCACCACTTCCTCTAGCAGTTCATTCCGTACACACATCACTCTCTCCCTGTAAAAGTTGTTCCTTAGTTTCCTTTTATACCTTTACCCGCTCACCCTGAACCTAGGCTGTCAGGTTCTGGACTCCATTCCCTCAGGGAAAAGACCTTGTCTGTTAAACCTATCCATACCTCTCTTATAAATCTCGATATGGTCTCCCCTCAGCCTCAAATAGCCCCAGCCCATTCAACCTCTCCCTGTAGCTCACATCCTCTAATCCTGACAACATCCCTGTAAATCTTTTCTGACACCTTTCAATTGACACAATATCCTTCCGATAGAGAGGAAACAAGAATTGCACGCAATATTCCAAAAGTGGCTTATCTAATGTCCTGTACAGCCAGAACATGACCTCCCAACTCCTCTACTCAATGTTCTGATTAATAGATACAAGCATACCTGAAGAAGGGCTTATGCCCGAAACGTCGATTCTCCTTCTCCTTTGATGCTGCTTGACATGCTGCGCTTTTTCAGCAACAGATTTTTAAGCTCTGATCCCCAGCATCTGCAGTCCTCACTTTCTCCTACAAGCATACCAAACACCTTCTTCACTATCCTATCTACCTGCAACTCCACGTTCAAGGAGCTATGAACCTGCATTCCAAAGTTTATTTGTTGAGCAACACTCCATAGGAACAAACCATTAAGTGCGTAAGTCCTGCTGAGATTTGCGTTCCCAAAATTCAGCACCTCACATTTATCTAAATTAAACTGCATCTGCCACACTTCAACCAATTGACCCATCTGATCCGGATCTCGTTGCAAGCTGAGGTAACATTCTTCGCTATCCACAACACCTCCAATTTTGGTGTCATCTGCAAACTTAGTAACTACACCCCCTATGTTCACATCCAAAACATTTATATAAATAACAAAAATAGTGCATCCAGCACTGATCCTTGTGGCACTCCACTGGTCACAGGCCTCCAGTCTGAAAAACAACCCTCCGCCACCACGTCTTTTACCTTCGATCCACCACGTCTTTTACCTTCGAGCAAGTTCTGTATCCAAATGGCCAATTCTCCCTGTTTTCGATAAGGTCTAACCTTGCTAACCAATTTCCCATAAGAAAACTTTTTAGACACCTTACTGAAATCCATATCGCTCACATTGTCCTCTCTGCCCTCATAAATCCTTTTTGCTACTTCTTCAAAAACCTCAATCAATTTCTTGAGACATGATTTCCCATGAACAAAGCAATGCTGACTATCCCTAATTAGACACCGACTTCCTAACCACATGCAAATCCTGTCCCTCATGATTCCCTCCTTCAACGTGCCCACCACTGAGGTCAGGTGAACCATTCTGTAGTTCCCTGGCTTTTCCTTACCATCTTGTTTAAATAGTGGCAATCTCCAGTCATCTGGTACCTCACCTGTGACTATCGATGATACAAATATTTCAGCACTGGGAACTGACAGCCAGACTACTGCGACCACTAGGGCTCATAACAGCACATAAAATAAACCGCCACTCTCAGACAACAACTCACCAAGATGAAGGACCCGATACCCAGCATGAGCAAAACCAATGTAGTGTACAAAATTCCATGCAAGGACTGCACAAAACACTACATCGGACAAACAGGAAGACATCTAACGATCTGCATCCATGAACACCAACTCGCCACGAAATGACACGACCAGCTATCCTTAGTAGCCACACACTCAGATGACAAGCAACAAGAGTTCGAATGGGACAACACTACTATTATAGGACAAGCCAAACAGAGAACAGCCAGGGAATTCCTAGAGGCATGGTATTTATCCACAGATTCAATGAATAAGCACATCGACCTGGACCCAATATACCGGCTACTGCAGCAGACAGCTGGAACTGACAACGAGAAGGGGCAGATTCAAACCACTATAAATGCTGGAGGAAACATCACAGAAGGGCTTCACAGGAGGCTCCCAAGCACTGAGGATGTCACCTCGACAGGGGACGAAACGTCTGCAGCACAAATTCCAAGCTTCAGCGAACAGAACCACAACATCATTCCTCAGCACTGTTGTTATGACCTCCCTTATCAAAAGTGCAACTCTCCCTCCTCACTCACTCTGTCACACCTGTAGTTTCTGTATCCTGGAACACTGAGCTGCCAGTCCAGCCCTTCTTTTAGCCATATCTCTGTTATGGCTGTAATATCCCAGTCCCCAGAGACAATCCATGCTCTGAGCTCGTCTGCCTTACCAGTCACGGCTCTTGCGTTGAAATACATGCACGTTAAACCAGCCACAGGATATCCAAAATAGGAAACTTGATGTCGGTTGCTGACGTATTTTCCCCCTGACTGGCTGATTGTACCTCTCTTTCTCAGAGTCCCTGCTAACCTAGTTTAAACCCTCCCCGAGTAACAGTTACAAATCTCTCTCGCAGTGATCCTGGTGCCCCTCTGGTTTAAGTCAAACCTGTTCCCCCTTGTACAGGTCACCTCTACCCCATAAGAGATTTCAATGATCCAAACATTACCCCCTCCCCCAGCTCCTCAGCCACACATCTCTTTGGCCTATCTTTCTCTGTCTATCCTCAATGGGACAGGTGGCTCTGGGAATAATCCGGAGATCACTTCCGTTTTGGTCATCCTTTTGAACCTCCTACCTATATCCTGATACTCATTTCACAGGACCCCATCCCATTGTCTACCTCTGTCATGTTGACCGATGTGCACAATGACCTCTGGCTGTTCACCCTCTCTCTTCAGAATGTTCAGTAACTGCTCAGAGACATCCTTGATGCACCCGGGATGCAGCACACCAACCTGGGATCTCTTCTGCAGCCCCACAGTCTCCTCTCTGTCCCCCTCACAAATGAGTCTCCTATCAGTGTCACTATCATTAGAGAGGATCTGGTAAATAAAGACTGGTTGGAGTATCTGCAGTTGATTCTATACTTGGAAAGTGGGAGTATGTTAAAGTGATACAGTGAGAATTCAGGGCTTTTGTGTTCCTGATGAGGGAATAGTAAAGGCAGAACGTCCACCGACTACTGATCAAGCGATATCATGAGATTGATAATGGAAACAGAGTGCAATAAAACCAGGCGAAGACATGCAAAAGTATAGGGACTGCAATGGGGTCCTTCGAAATGAGGGGAAAACAATGGCCTTAAAATAGCCTTGTCAGATACTATTAAGGAAAAGTCACAAGGTATTTTATGAGTATAGTTAGAATAAGAGAATTACTGGGGCAAGAGTGAGGCCTATGAGAAACCAAAGGGACATGGAGCCAGAGGAAGCAGGTGAGGTCTACAATGAATACTTTCCATCTGTATTCAAACAGGAGAAAGGCATTATAGCCAGGGATTTCAGTTGGGGCGGTGAGGTTCTAGAACATGTTTCGATCGATAAGGGGGAAGTATTAAATTTTTTACAGGCAAAAATCTGGAGAAATCACCAATGCCCAATAAAATGCATCCTAGTCTGCTATGAAGGAGATTGCTGAGGCCCTGGTGGATATATTTAATACTTTGCTGGCCACAGGTGAAGTGCCAAATGACTGGAGGATATCTAATGTGGGTCCTTTGTTAAAGAATTGCAGCAGAGTTGGCGAGAGTGGAAGGACGCGTGGTGTTGGGTTTTGATTGCATGAAACATCATAGCAATACTTAGAGAGGATATTCCTGTGGAATCACCCACTGTGTTGGAGAAACTGTAAAATAAGAATGGGTCATCACTTTGATACGAATGTACTGACCCTGAATAATCTATGGCAGACTGAGGAACAAGTAAGTCAGGTGATATCAAATATCAATCATAATAATAAGACTGTTACGGCAGGGGTTTTTAAACTTTCTAAGTCTAGTTTGGCATTGCCAATATTCAATGTTAGTAACGGAGAAATTTAGTAATTGCATTCCAGAAAAATCCCAAACAATATGTAAATAGTCCAACTGGAGAAAGGTGCAAAACCTGAAGTCCCGTTGGGAAACAAGGTAGGGAAACGGACTGAGGTGTGAGTGGGAAAGCATTTATCCAAAGTGACTCCAATCCTATTAGTTTGAAAATAGCTATAAAAAAGTACAGGCCTGGTCCACAAGTTCAAGTTATAAAATGGGGCCAGCCCAATCTTGATCGTATCAGCCAGGAGCTTTCAAAATGTGATTGGTGAGTCTATTTGCAGGGAAAGGGAAGTCTGGAAAGTGAGAATATTTTAAAAGTGAGATAAATTGAGTGATCAGCGCCAGTATGTTCCTGTTTGTGTGCAGCTCAATGTTGACAGCATTCAGAAACATTAGCTGTCTATTGAGGGTCTGGTCAAGGAAAAGGGGCCACATGTCACGTATAGCCAGCTGGATCAAGGGAACCCCTGAGGAGCATTGGGGCTGTAAGAATATACTTTGGTTGGAAATCAGGAATGCCGAAAGGGAACATGAAATAACTTTGACAGAGGAGGATAAGGAGAATCCAAAGGTGTTTGTATAAATATATTAAGAGCAAAAGAATAACTCGAGACGAAATAGCGGACCTTGAAGATCAATGAGGCTATCGATGTGTGGAACCGCAGGATATGGCTAAGACCCTAAACACATTTTGCACTCCAGAACTTACTGTGGACAAAGACTGAGCGACTCAGGGAACAAGAGTAATACGTTAGACCACAATTGGAGTTCGCCGCAATTCCAGTCTCCCCGCTATAGGAAGGATGTTGTTAAACTTGAAAGGGCTCAGAAAAGATTTACAAGATGTTTCCGGGGTTGTTGCTGAATAAGCTGGGGTTATTTTCCCTGGAGCATCAGAGACTGAGGGGTGACCCTACAGGGGTTTATATAAACATGATGGGTATGGATTGGCGAAACATTCAAGGTCTTTTCCCAGGGGTTGGGAATTCCAAAACTAGCAGGCATATGTTTGAGGTTAGAGCGGAAAGGTTTAAAAAGAGTCCGAAGGGACAGCCTTTTCATGTACATGGTGATGTGGGTATGGAACAAGCAGAGGAAGAAAGTAACAGAGACTGATACTATGACATCATTTAAAAGGTATCTGGATGGTTACATGAATAGTCAGAGTTTAGCTGTATATGGGTCAAATGCTGATAAATGGGATGGATTTGTTTAGATCTTCTGGTCAGCCTAGACGATTGGGGATCAAAAGGTCTGTTTCCATGCTGTACTTCTATACGACTCGAAAAGGGTGCATGTTATAGAAGAGGGTAGTGCTGAAGGTATGGAAGGCCACTGGACCCGATTAAGTATTTCAAAGGACATTTTGGAATGCTAGGGAAGAAACTGTGGAGCCCCGAGCAAAGGTATTTGACAGCCATGTGTGATGGGCTGGAAGACTGGAGGGTGGAATAGTGGACAGTGAAGGAGGTTTGCTATGATTACAAAGGGATCTTGATTATACGGGTGAATGAGCTAAAAAAAACTGTAGGTGGAATTCAATCTGGATAAATGCGAGGTAATGCATTTGGTAAAACGATCAAGGTTAGAGCTTATACAATTAATGTTAGGGCCTCGGTTAGTGTTTTAGAGCCGAGGGACCTTCTTGTTCAGGTACATAATTCTTGAAGTTTGCATCACAGGATGGATAAGACAGTGCTTTGCATGCCTGACTATTGCTCAGGCCCTTGACTGTAGGTTTTGGGACGTCATGTGGAGATTCTAATGACATTGGTGAGGCCTGTTCTGCAATACTCTGTCCAGTTCTTGTCGCCTAGTTATAGGGAGGATATTATTAAGCTACAGGGGGTTCAGAAGAGATTTACTAGGAAGTTGCTGGGTATGGAAGTTTTGAGTTCAGAAAAAATGGCTGGATAGTCTGAGTCATTTTTCAGTGGAACCTGGAGAATGAGAGATGACCTTATGGATGTTTATGAAAAAGATGAGGGATATAGAAAGAGTTAATGGCAGTTGCCTTTTCCCCAGGATGGGGGAGTCTCAAGAAGAGGGGACATATTTTTAAGGTTAGAGGAGAGAGATGTTCAAAGCAACAGGCAAATTGTTAAACAGAGGGTGGCTTGAGTGTGGAATGAACTTCGTGAGGAAGGGATGGATGTAGGTACAGTTTCAATGTTTAAAAGACACTTGGATAATTACATGAATAGGAAAGGTTTGGAAGGATATGGGCCAGCAACAGGCAGCTGGGGGGAGGGGGGGGGTTTACTTTGCGATTATGGTTTGTTTCAACTGAAGAGTCAGTCTCCACGCTGTACGACGATGACAAGAATATGGTTTTATTCCATTATTTAAGAAAGGCTGTGATGGAAAGCCAGGGAACATAAGACCAATTAGCCAGATTTCAGTGGAGTGTAAGATGTGGAGGTGATTCTGCCAGACAGGAGTCACATGCATTTGGAAAGGCAAGGATTGATGAAAGATATTCAGCTTGGCTTTGTGCAAATTCAGGTCTCTCTAACTTGATTGCTTTTGCTAAAATGGTGACCATGCATTGTCTACACTAACGTCAACGGGGCCTTTGACAGGATTTAGCATGATATACTGGTTTGTAAGGTAAGATCACATGGGATCAGGGAGAGCCAGCCGTCTGTACACAAAACTGGCTTGACAGTAGGAGACAAAGGGAGGTGGGAGAGGATTGTTGTTCAAATTGGAGGCCTGTGACCAGCGGTGTGCCATAAGGATCGGGGCTGCGTCCACTAATGTGCATCATCTACATAAACGATTTGGTTGAGAATATAAGAGTCATTGTTCCTAAGTTTGTAGATGATCGAATTAATTTTGTAGTGAATATGGTTATCAAAGGGGATTTTGACCAACTGGGCCAGTAGACCAAGGAATGAAAGATAGAGTTTAAAATCAGGTTTTGGATCTTGTTAAGACAAACCATGGAGAATTATCACGGTTAATGGTAGAGCCCTGGGCAGTGTTGTCGAATAGAGAGAGTCTAAGGGGTGCAGTTAAATTATTCCTTGGAAGTGTTATCACAGGTGGACAGGGTGGGAAATGCGGCATTTGGCACACTTACCTTTATGGATCAGAACATTGAGTACATAAGTTGGAGATATTCGTAACATGGTCCTCAATATTTCTCTTGGACAGAGGAGGCTACGGGTTGATCTTATAAAAGTTTCTAAAGCTATGTGATCCATAAGGAAGGTGAATAGCCAAGGGTAGGTGAGTGCAAAAATGGAGGCATAAACGTGAAGTGAGAGAGCAAAGATTTAATGAGGGCGCTGAGGGGCAACATTATCCACAGAGGATGGTGGATAGATGGAAAGGAATGCCGGGGCACATGGGAGAAGCAAGAACAATTACAACATGGAAAAGACATTTGGTTAGGTACATGGAGAGGAGAAGGTTTGAAGGGATATGGGCCAAACGCAGGTGAATGAGTCTCGTTCAGTTTGGGAAACCTGGTCAGCATGGAGTAGTCGGACTGATGGTTCTGTTTCTGTGCAATATGACTCTGCATCAAGTTACTGGAGGAGGAGACTACCGAGGTGAGGAACGTTGTAGACACTGAAGCAAGTTACAGCGATAGGGATGGTAGTCTGGAATGCAGCATATTTCAAATATGGGGAGGGACTATAGGGAAGGGAGGAAGTTACAGGGATGGGAACTAATGTAGGAGTTACAAATTATTGAAGTGACTGGTTCATCAGACATGTCATAGATACAGTGTTGGAAGGGGAACACAGAATAGAAAGATCTCAGGCAGCATTCCCACCCTCTTGTGGGAGGTCTACTTTCCCCTCTGTTGTACTGATGCTCACTAAAACAGCACAGACCTGGATTGATAACTCTTAATTCCAATACTGCCTCAGTGCAATGTAAGTTAAAACAGGGGCGGTGATTGAGCCTGGGGTGTGTGTGAACTGTGTGCCCCCTCCAACATTGTCACTATGTCGTGTCTTGTTAGCTGATGTTTGGAGCCCTCTCATTGCTCTCTGTGCTGTGCACTGTGAGTAATCTTACCTCACTGCAGGATTTATTGAAGGCTCCAGGTCTCCCTACCCTTTGTCTCTCTGGCTGACCAACCATCTTCAAAGAGACACTCAGCAGCTCGGAAGTCTATTGAGTCAGGTACTTCCTGTGTACCTACAGGAGACAGATAAATAGACAGAATGGGAAATTAGACTAATGCATTGAGGGTTACACATGGAGAATGGCCCTGAGTCCCACAGAGATCTGGAAAATCCCAGTCTCCATCGCTGGCCTGTGCTGCCTCATCTCTCTGGAGCTATGTTGGCTCAGGATCTGGAGTAGCTGCAAAAGCACTGTGCCTCCGCATTTCAATACCTCAGCAGGGAAATCGTCTGTTCCTGCAGCCTTGTTGTTCTTGAGCTGGAGGATAGCCTGCTCTACTTCGTGTGGGTCTGGGGCATTGCTGCGCCCGTGGTGTGTAGCGTGCTGTGGCATAGAGTCAAGGACACTCAGATCGATGACAGAGCTCTGAAATGGTCGCCCCCGTGGTGTTTAATGGTTGCGTTGTCTTTGATCAGAGTCACTCCGTCCTTGGCCAGCAGTGGGATGGGACCTAGGAGGTTTGGGTGATAAGGTGGAATTCAAATGGAGTATGAAGTTCAACAGTGACGACTCCAAGGACATCCAACAGTCTGAAATTTAAACAAAGCAAACTACATGGGTATGAGGGGAGAACTGTACAAGTTTAACGGGGAAACACACTGAAATGTATGCCTCTAAATTAACAGCAAGAAAATATTCAACAAAAGGACATTCCCTTGGCACAGACAAAACTTCAACAAGAAAGACGAATCAGCGACTGCCTCGGGTCTTTCAGGATCATATTAGAATAAAACAGCCTTCGAAGACTGTCAATGAAAGCTAACAATTCTGAAGGCAGAGTGTCTCATAAACTGACAAAAGAGCGATCAAAATGTTGAAGCAGGTGTTAAAGGGAGAGCAAGTGTTCTCCCTTCAAGAGGAGTGTTGTAGGAAGCGGAAATATTGTTTGGCTTTAATGAGATGACAAGGGAGACTTGAATGTCCTGGATGTGCTGACAGATACATGAAGTGAGATAAGGGCCTCAACGATAATTAAAACCCGATATGGATTGTTGTGGCAGGAGGAGTTCACAGAATGAGGGAGGGCAATATGTGCTGGAGTTGGTTCAAGAGATATGAAGGGTTATGGGACAGGGAAAGAATTACAAATACAGAGCAAGTTATGGGACTCAAAACAGTTTATAGAGATAGAAAGTTTAAGTGGGGTTTGACCAGACTTTAACAGTGCAGGAGGGGGATACAGGAGGTTCAATATTGGCAGAAACCGGAGGAACAGGAGGATATTTGGGCGGAAAGGCAGTTACAGACATAAGGAATGCTTTAGGAACTGGATAAAGAGACAGCAATAAGCGAGAGTTCTTCTGCTTGAGGAAGAGATGCCAACGCATACACACAGAACCGACCACTCATCTCTCTCACACACACAAATTCACAATCCGCAGGTTAAAGATCAACTCCACACTGGCATCAGTTGTGAAATAGGCAGGGAAATATGTCCTTTTATTGATGCATTCATGGGATGTGGGTGTCACTGGCTGGACCAGCTTTGATTAACCACTGATAATTGCAAGAGGGCAGCTCAGAGTCAGCCACATTGCTGTGGGTTTGGAAACACATCTCAGCCAAACCGAGTGAGAATGTCAGATGTCCTTCCCTTCAGGGTATAAGTGGACGAGATGAGATTATCCTGATGATCAACAATGCTTTTATAGTCATCATTAAATGCTAATAAATGGTCACCAATGTCCTACGCAGCACAACATGGTGTCCCAACTCCTTCTCCTCAGGTCTGAGCAATGATGGTAAATGGAGCCAAATACCTTCTTCCCCACACTGTCTACCTGTGACACCACTTTCAAGCAACTGTGTTCCTGCATCCATCTATCTCTCTTTGAACATACGACTCAGAGCTGCACCATAAACTGTTTATGTCCTACTCTGATTCCCCTGACTAAAATGCAACTTTTAACTAAATTAACTAAATTAAACTCCATCTGCTGATCCTCAGCCCACTGACCAATCTGATCAACATCCCATGGTAATCTGAGACAACCTTCTTCACTGACCACTCTGCTACCAATTTTAGTGTCACACATAAATATACTAACTATGCCTCCTATATTCTCCTCTAAATCGTTTGTATGAATGAAGAAAAACAGTCGATCCAGCGCCGATCGTTGCCATGCACTACTGGTCACAGGCCTCTATTCAGAACAACAAACCCCTACCACCACTCTCTGTCTCCTACCATCAAGCAAACTTTGTATATATTAGTGTAGCTCTCCTTGGATCCCACCTTACTAACCAGTCGATCATGCAGAAAATTGTTAAAGACGTTGTTATAGACAAAATCTACCACTCTTCCTCCTGTTCACTTCCTCAAAAGCTCAGTCAGTTTTGTGGGATTTCATTTCTCACACAGAAACCCATTCTGACTATCCTTAATCCACCATTATTTTTCCAAATGCATGAAGATCTTCGAATCTATTCCAACAATTTACACACCACTGATGTCTGTCTCAGTGGTCTGTAGTTTTCTGGTGTTTCGTTGCAGCCCTGAAGGGATGGAACAGCATTAGCCACTCTCCAGTCTTCCAGCACTTCACCATGGCTGTTGATGATATAAATATCTCTGCAAAGGGCCCTGCAATCTCTTCCCTAGCTTCTCACAGAATCCGAAAAGCCACAAAGTATTTTATGACAATAGCCAGAGTAAGAGGATTCCCAACTAAGCAGTGGGGGCTGTTAGAAACCAAACGGACAATCTGTGCATGGAGCCAGAGGAAGGAGGTGAGGTCTTCAATGATTACTTCCCATCTGTATTCACACAGGAGAAAGACATTGTAGCTGGGGATTTCAGTTGGGATGCTGAGGTGTCAGAACATGTTAAGATCAATAAGGAGGAGTATTAAATGTTTTCACAGGCATAAAGGCGGAGAACTCCCCAGTACCAATGAAATGTATCCCACGCTGCTATGAGAGGGAAGATAGGAGATTGCTGGGGCCCTGGTGCATGTATTTAATACTTTGCTGGCCACAGGTGAAGTGCCGAATGGAGGATCGCTAATGTGGCTCCTTTGTTCAAGAAAGGCAGCAGGGATACGGCAGATAATTACAGAGCAGAGAGTCTGACAGCAGGGGCAAGGAAATTATTGGAACAATCCTGAGGGACAGGATGGATCAACATTCGAAAAGGCAGTAATTGATTATGGATAGACAGTACAGATTTGCTAGAGGGAGATCCTGTCGGATGAATTCAGCTGAGTTGGGAAGCCCATTGAGTCAGGAACTTCCTAAATACCTACAGGAAACAGAGAAATAGACAGACTCTGAAATTAGGGTGATGGAAACACATGCATAATGGTAATAATTGCCACACTGACCTGGAAAATCCCAGTGTCCATCCCTCGTCTGTGCTGCTTCGTCTCTCTGGAGAGGAGGATTATGTTGGCTCAGGATCTGGAGTCGCTGCAAGAGGAGAGACACTGACAGAGGCAGCAATTAGGCCCTCGCATGAGGGATGCCGTATGGGGAGATACTGAGTGATATCAGCAGAGTGCAGGAAGATTCCAGGATCAAACCATTGTGTAGGAGGAAAGGGTTTTGTTTCATGATGCCGCTGGTGTCAGTGCTGAGTGATGGGAAATGTATGAGAAGATGACGTGATGGCCTGGTAGTATTATCGCTGTGCTCTATATCCAGAAACTCAGCCAATGTTCAAAACCGACCATTGTAAATCGGGGAATGCATGAGTGGTGGGAACTGGAGAAGGTTACAGTGATATCATGTGCTCTCAAGGCTGGAGGGAGGTACACAGATGTGGAGGTTGGTAAGGACTGAAGAATGTTAGAGGCAGGGTGGGCTGTAGGTTCTGGACAAGATGATAGAGATTAGTGTTTATCGAGCTTTCTTGAGCACAGAGACCGTAACTGTTCGCTTCAAAGATATATATGGAAAATAGATAAGGATTTTGCAGAAGCTAACTATCTAAACTTGGGGAGGCTATTTATCATTAGATTATCACTGTCACTCAACGTTATCATTATCATTAGGTTGGTAAGCCTAGACTGCAAGGAACTACACTTGTTGGAGTTTCTATTTGGAACATGTGAGATGTAGAATGTGATGCATTTCGAATGCAGAACAGCTAAGGCAGCACATCTAGCGAATCCTGATCAAGCGATAGAGTGAGTTTGATAAAGAAATACAGTGAAATAAAAAGAGGTGAAGAGCTTCAAAAGTATACAGAGTGTGGGAGGGGTGGGGCGGGGAGAGGGGCTTAAAAATGAACAGACAAACAATGGTCACAAAATATCCTTAGCAGATAATGTTCAGGAAAATCCACAAAGTATTTAATAAGCACAGTTAGAGAAAGAAGTTTCCCAACTAAGCAGTGTTAGAAAACAAAGGAACAATCTGTGCATGGATCCAGAGAAAGAAGGTGAGGTCTGCAATGTATATTTCCCCTGTGCATTCACAGAGGAGCAAAGCATTGTAGTCAGTGATGGTGAGGTTCTGGACACACTAAGATCAATGAGGAGGAGGCCTCAAATGTCTTCACAGGCAAAAAATGTGGAGAAATTCCCAGAAACAATAAAATATATCCCAGACTGCTATGGGAGGTAAGGCAGCAGATTGCTGGGGCCCTGGTGATATATTTAATACTTTGCTGGGCACGGGTGAAGTGCTGAATGACTGGAGGTTCGCTGATGTGGTTTGTTTGTTTAAGAAGGGCAGCAGGGATAGGCCAGGTAATTACAGAGCAGATAGTCTGACAGCAGGGGGAGGGAAATTATTGGAAACAATTCTGAGGGACACGATGAATCAACATTTGAAAGGACAGGAATACATGAGTATTTATCTGTATGAATTTGGTAGACTGTCCTCTGACATTGATGAGGACAGTGCGGATGATGTCGTTTACATGGAGTTCATTGAAGTCTTTGACAAGGTCCCACATGAAAGGCTGGTCCAAAAGGGAAGAGCCACTGGGATCCAAGGCAAGTTGGCAAATTGGCTCCACAACTAGTGGAGGGTTGTTTTTGTGATTGAGAGCCTTTGTTCAGCGGGTGTACCACAGAGCTCTGTGCAGGAACCAATGCTGCTTATTATGTACATGAATGTCTCTTACGGGAAAGCAGAAAGAATCTTTAGTAGGTTTGCAGATAACATGAAAGGTGAGGGTGTTGTCCACATTGAGGGGGATGGTCTTAGGCTGCAGTCTGATATCGATCAGACGATAAACTGAGCAGATAATGGCAGATGGAGTTTACTTCTGACTACTGTGAGGTAATGCACTGTGGGAAGTCTAAGAAGCAAATGATATACATCATGAATGGTAGGTCCTCCTGGAGTACCGAGGAACAAAGGGACCTTGGTGGGCAAGTCCCTGGATGTCTAAAGGTGTCAGCACAGGTAGACATGGTGGGGAAGACACCTGAACTGGGAGCGGGAGGGGAACCCATATCCTGATGGGGAGAGTTGCTGGACCTGCTTGAGAGGATTTAAACTCGTCCTGCAGGGGTTTGGGACCCCAAACAGTCGTAAGGACAGAAAGAAGCTCACGATGATCAAGAAACTAATATAATTATACAAGACAGGCAAGAACATAGCAGACAATGAGGGAAAATTGATGAATTAAACGCAGAGCATGGACGGGAACATAGGACTGGGATATCACAGGTATTACAGACACACTGCTGAGGGAGGGACAGGACTGGAAGCTCAATGTTTCAGGGGACAGATGCAACAGGAGGGATAGAACAGGAGGCCACACAGGAGGAGTGCTGGTAGTTTTCATTAGGGGAAACATCTCAGCAGTACTTAGAGAGAGTACTCATGCAGGATCGCCCAGTTAAGCAATAATAGTGGAATTGAGAAATAAAAATTGGCATCAGTTGGCGATGATTGTACTACAGTGATAGTCAATGGGAGATGGAGAAGCAAATATGTCAGGAGATCTCAGATATCTGTTAGAATAATAGGGTTCTAACAGTAGGGGATTTTAACCTTTCCAAACCTGGACTAGGACTGCCGCAGTGTTGAGCATTTAGATGGAAGGAATTTGTTAAGTCTGTTCCAGAAACTCCCATTCATTATGTAAATGGAGCAACTGGAGAATGGGGCTAAACTTGACCTCCCCTTGGGAAACAAGATCGGGAACGGGACTGAGGTGTTAGTGGGGGAACACAGTGGAAATTCACCACAATTGTATTAGTTTGAAAATAGCGGTGGAAAAGGGGTAGGCCTGGTCCACAAGTTCACGTTATAAAATGGAGCAAGGTAGTATTAGACATGAAGTTTTAAAGTAGATCTGGGGAGGCAATTTTCAGGCAAAGGGAAGTTTGGCAAGTAGGAATATCTTAAAACCGAGATAAAAGGAGCGTTCAGCGCCAGCGTGTTCCTGTTAGTGTGCAGCTCAATGCTGAAAGAATTAGGAAACACTGGCTGAGTTTCGAGGCTCTGGACATGAAAAAAAGGGTCACATGTCAGATATAACTGGCTGACTCAAGGGAATCCCTTCAGGAACATCGGGGCTGTAGAAATACACTTTGGATGGGAATCAGGAATGCAAAACGGAGACACGAGATAGCTTTGGCAGAGAAAGTTAAGGCGAATTGAAAGAGATTCTACAATTGTATGAAGAGCAAAAGAAGAGCTCGGGACAAACCCGGTCTCCTTAATGATCAATGAAGGCAACGATGTGTGAAACTACAAGATCCAAAACAAATATTTCACTTTGGAACTTACTGTGGATAACGATTGGGGCGCTCTGGGAACTAAACAGTGTTTGGCCTGACTACTATTGGAATACAGTATACAATTCTGCTCTCAATGCCATCGGAAGGATGCTGTGGAACATGAAAGGGTTCAGAAGAAATGACCAAAGATGTTGCCAGGTTTGAAAGGTCTGCGCTATAGGGAAATGCTGAATAAGCTGGGGCTGTTTTCACTTGAACATGGGTGGCTGAGGAGTACCCTGATAAAGGTGCTTAAAATCATGATGCTCATCGATAGGGTCAATAGGCAAGGTCTTTTCCCGGGCTGGGGAATTCCAAACAGACAGGGAATAGCTTTAAAGTGCGAGGAGAACTTTTCAAATGGACCTAAAGGACTCCCGCAGAGTATATGGAATAAGCTGCCAGAGGAAACAGTGGAGGCTGATAGAAATACATTTAAAAGGCATGTGGATGGGTATATGAATAGGAAGGGTTTAGAGCGATGTTGGCAAACCTCTGGCAAATTGACTAGATACATCATGCAGGAATTGGTCCCAAGGATCTGTTTCTGTGCTGAACATCTCTACGACTCAATATCTTGAAATGAGTCCACATTATAGAAGAGGAGGTTTTAAAACCCAAAGGTAGAGAAATCCTCAGGACCTGATCAAATGTGTCTCAGGACATTGTGGGAAGCCGGTGAAGAAATTGTAGGGCCCCTAGTAGAGATATTTGTCCCATAGAAAGCTATGTGTGATTGGCTGGTCGACTGGAGGATGGCATTGTTGACAGTGAAGAAGGTTTTCTCAGATTACAAAGGGATCCTGATGAAATATGTGAACGGCTGAAAAACTGTTGATGGAGTTCAATCTGTATAATGTATAATCTGTATAACACAGGCAGGGCTTATACAATTAATGGTAGGATCTTCGGTAGTGTTGTAGAACAGGGGGACGTCGAGGTTCAGGTACATAATACTTTGACATTTGAAACATGGAGAGACAGGATAGTTAAAAAAGCGGGCTTGCCACACTTGCTTTCATTACTCAGTCCTTTGGATATAGGAGTTGGGAAGTCGCATTGAGTTTGTACAGGCCATTGGTGAGTCCTCTTCTCGAATATTGTGTCCAGTTCTGGTCACCCAGTTATAGGAAGGATATTATTAAGCTGATGAGGATTCAGATCACATTTACCGGGATGGTGCTGTGTATGGAAGGCTTCAGTTATAAAGAAAGGTTGGATAGATTGGTATTTTTTCATTGAAACCTGAATGTTGTCAGATGACCTCATAGAAGTTTATAAAATAATGAGCGGGATAGAGAGAGTTAAAGGAAGTTGGCATTTCGCATTGACATGGGAGTTTCAAGAATAGAAGCTACATTTTTAAGTTTAAGAGGAGAGACATTTTAAAAAAAGACATGAGGGGCACATTGTTACACAGAGGGTGGGTTGTGTGTGGGATGTACTTCCCAAGGAAGGGGTGAATGTGGGGACAGGACTTTGTTCAAGATGTGACCAAGAAGATAGACGAAGAGAGAGCAACAGACAATGTTTCTGGCTTCAGCAAACCCTTGATCAGGATGTAGCATGACACTTTGGTTAGTAAGGGTAGATCACAAGGGATCAGGGAGAGCGAGCCAACTGGATACAAAATGGGATGACAGTGGGAGACGGCACGGGGGTTGGGGTAGAGGGTTGTTGTTCAGACTGGAGGCCTCTAACCAGCAGCGTGCTGCAAGGATTGATGCTGGGACCACTGTTGTGCACCATTTACATAAACAAACTGAGTGAAAGTATAGGAGACCCTGTTAGTATATTTGTGGATACCAAGGTTAGTGGAACAGTGGGAAGGGAATATAGTTATCGAAGGGGATGTTTATCAACTGAGCCAGTGGGCCAAGGAACGAAAGATGGAAATTAATTCAGATATTAGATTTAGTTAAGACAATCCAGGGAGGACTAATATAGTTAATGGTAGGAGCCTGGGCAGTGTTGTCGAACAGAGAGACACTAAGGGATACAGTTACATAGTTGCTTGGAAGTGACATCACAGGTGGAGAAGGTGGGGAAAGCAGAATTTGTCACACTTGCCGTCATTGGCCAGAGCATTGGGTACATGAGTTGGAGGTATTTGTAACATTGTCGTCAATATTTCTCCTGGGCAGAGGACGCCATGCGGTGACTTTGTAAAGGTTTATGAAACTATGTAGGGCCCAAGTAAGGTGAACAGCCAAGGGTAGATGAGTCCAAAGCTGGAGGCATAAACATGAGGTGACAGGGCAAGGATTTACAGAGGGAGCTGAGGGGCAGAATTTTCCACAGAAGTTCGTGCATAGATGGAATGGACTGCCAGATGAAATGGTAAAAACAAGTACAATTACAACATGGAAAAGACAATTAGGCAGGTACGTAGAGAGGAGAACATTTGAAGGGATATGAGCCAAACACAGGCAAATGCAACTCATTCCATTTAGGAAACCTCTGCCGAAGAGTTATGCCGCACAGAAACAGACCCTATGTCTCCAGTTGTTGGAGGAGGAGACTATCGAAACAAGGCATGTTGTAGAGACTGAAGCAAGTTACAGTGATATGGATGGCCGTCTGGACTGGAGGTTTCAAATATGTGAAATAATTGGTGAGAGGGGAGGAGATGACAGAGATAGGAACTGTTATAGGAGTTAGAATGATTGAAGACACTGGTCCTCAATACAAGCCATAGATACAGTGTTGGAGAGGGTTTAGGGAACAGAAAGATCCCAGATAGCATTACCACCCTCTCGTGGGAGCCTGCTTTCCCCTCTGATGTCCTGATGATCACCAAGACATCACACGCCTGGATTGAAAACTGGGAACTTCCAATGCTGTCTCAGTACAACAAAACTTAAAGTAGTGTAAGTGGTTGAGCCTGAGGTGCATCTGTACTGTGCTCCCCCTCCAGCACTGTAACTATGTCATGTCTTGTTAGCCGATGTTTGGAGCCCTCTCATTGCTCTCTGCTCTGTGCATTGTGAGTGAACTTACCTGACTGAAGAATTTATTTAAGGTTCCTGACCTCCCTGACCTTTGTCTCTCTGGCTGACCAACCATCTTCCCAACCAGCTGTTGGCAAATTTATTGAGTCAGGAAGTCCCTGTGTACCTGTAGAAAACACAGAAATAGGCAGAATGGGAAATTAGACTGATGCTGTGAGGGTTACACATGTAGAATGGCACTGAGCCCGACAGAGATTTGGAAAATCGCAGTCTCCGTTCCTGACCTGTGCTGCCTCATATCTCTGGATTGGAGAATTCTATTGGCTCAGGATCTGGAGTAGCTGCAAGAGTGAGAGACGCTGACAGAGGCAGCAATTAGACTCACACAGTGAAGGATACCACATGGAGAGTTACTGAGTGATATCACCAGAGTGCAGGACCAAACAATTCTGCAGGAAAAAAGGGTTTTGATTCATGCTGCACTGGGATGCGCAACCAATGAACAGGTGAAGTGATGGCCTAGTGGCATTATTATGGGATAATTTATCCAGAAACTCAGCAAATGTTCTCTGAACACAGGTTCAAATCCCATCATTACAAATGATTGAATGTGAATTAAACGCTTCAAAAAAGATTTCATTATTAACCTGTAAGTGAGTATTGAACAATTGCTGATGTTAAGAAAAATCTATTGGGTGCATTCATGTCTTTAGTGAAGTAATCTAAGATGGGACTGGAATATCACAGGTATTACAGAACAACAGCTGAGGGAGGGACAGGACAGGCAGCTCAATGTTCCAGGGGACAGATACTGCAGGAAGGACAGAAGGGGAGCTGAGGGAGGACGAGAGCTGCTGGTTCTGATTTGGTGATACATCACAGCAGGACTGAGAGAGGGTATTCCTGCTGGATCGCCCAGTGAAGCTGTGTTCGTGGAATTAATCAATAACAATGGGTCTTTCCGTTCTTCAGACTGTTCTGCAGACCCCGATAGCCCCGCCCTCCTGCACCTTGACCTTCTCAAGATGGCGGCCCTCAGGCCCGCGCTCCCTCTTCCCTCAAACAACTGGCAGCCGTGACCCTGGGCTGTTTCCCTGATCAGAGACCACCACCTCCTTACCCGGGCCCGGATGGTCTTTCTCCGCCGCTCTTTGAAGTCGATCGCAGTCGCTGCCGGAGAAAGCAGCTTCATGTCTCTCTCTGTCCTGGTCAATGTGACACTGCACATTCTCCACATAGAAAGTAAACTGCGCGTGCGCCTGAGGTTAGAGTGCGTTCATAGAGAATATCCATATCTGCGCAGAATCATGGGGGAAATATTAGTCATAAACAATTGCTCTGTCGTGTTATAGTCATGGAGATATCTAGTATGTAAATACACTGTTGGCTTCAATTTAACCATACCGGCCAGGTATGGAAATTACCAATCATTCGGGGAGTTTGAAAAGAGGTTTCTTACTCGAGTTGTGCAAATCGTTTGGAAATATCTACGTTATCAAATTTACATCTCAACTATTTGTTAAAATTTCACATAAATTTATGAGAGAGGTTTATATTAATGAGAATTAAAATAAACCTCTCACTATATTAATGAGAATGATCAATCCTGCAAAACAGTTTGCTTTCTGACCAAACTTAAAGTGTTCACTTCCCGAGAATGCTTTGGCCCCGCTCCTCACTCACTCTGACTGATGGACTGGCCGCTGCTCGGTCATCAGTTCCACCCCTTCCTCCCAATTGCAGAGTTGATTCAGGCGTGACTCAGCAGGCTCAGGGACAAGGGAAGTTAGAGTCGATGTCTTGTGATGTGGTGAAAAAATCCCGACTGTTGGACTGAGAGGCTTGAGTTCAATTCACAGCTAGTGCAGGTATGTGTAATAACTACTTTGAAAAGGTTCATTAGGAAAAACAAGAGAAGTCAGGAACAGAGGAAAAAATATTGAAAACAAATGTGGGGCTCTCAATGCTCAGAAGATTTCAGTTTTTATCAAGTGTTTCAGGGCCCCATTGGGTCTCAATACAGACTGTTGCACTCCTCCTTATGCATAGCCAGATATCACGATTAAGGGGCAAAGTGTTGTGGTTCGATATGGAGGTGCTTTTCTAGAACTCCCTCGGTTTTAGAGCTGAACATAGGTGAGAAGGTGCAGGGTTTTGTATGGAGTTACCTCCTGTTACAGCATCATGTTATTACCCTGACTCTACCTCCTAATATTGTTGACAGAGATCAGTGACATTTTGTAAGCCCACAATACAAGATCCGTCACTTTGCTTAAGACAATAGAAATCTCTTGTAGCACTATAGTCATAGAACAATAGAGCACAGAACAGGCCCTTCGGTCCTTGATGTTGCACCGACCTGTGAACTATTCTCAGCTCGTCTCCCTACACTATCCCAAAACCACCCATGTGCTGAACTAAAGGATTGTTTGAACTTCCCTAATGTGGTTCAGTTAACTATAGTAGCAGGTAGTGCATTCCATGCCCTGACCACGCTCTGAGTAAAGACCCTGCCTCTGACATCTTTTTAAATCTATCACCCCTCAATTTGTAGTAATACCCCTCATACATGCTGGCGTCATCATCGTCGGAAAAAGACTTTCACTGTCTATCCTATCTAATTCGCTGATCATCTTGTAAGTCTCTATCAAATCCCCTCTTAGTCGCTTCTTGCCAATGAGAACAGGTTCAAGTCTCTCAACCTTTCCTTATAAGACCTTCTGTCCAGACCAGGCAACATCCGAGAAAATCTCCTGTGCACCTTTTCAAATGCTTCCACATTCTTTCCGTGTTATGGGCACCAGAACTGCACACAATATTCCAAGTATGGCCGCACCAGCATCTTGTTTAGTTGCAACATGATATTGCGGCTCCTGAACTCAACCCCTCTAGGAATGAAACCTAACACACCGTGTGCCACCTTAACAGGGTGGCAACTTTTTGGCATCTATATACATGGACTCCAACATCCCTCTGCACACCCACACTACCAAGAATCTTTCCATTAACCCAGTACTCTGCCTTCCTGTTATTATTCCCAACGGCCTCACCTGACATTTGGCTGCATTTAACTCCATTTGCCACCTCTCAGCACAATTCTGCAGTTTATCCAAGTCTCCCTGCAATCTGTAACATTCTTCCACGGACTTTAGTGTCGTTTGCAAATGTACTGATCCATCCACCTATGCCTGCATCTAAGTCAGTTATAAAAGTTACAAAACAGATCCTTGTGGCACACTACTACTAACCCGACTCCGGCTGAGTAATTTCCATCAACCACCACTCGCTGCATTCTTTCAGAAAGCTAGTTTCGAATCCAAACTGCTAAATCACTCTCAATTTCATGTCTCTGCATTTTGTCCAGCAGCCTACCATGTGGAACCTTATCAAAGGCTTTACTGAAGTCCACTTATATCATGTCAACTGCCCTACCCTCATCAACATGCTTGGTCACCTTCTCAAAAAACTCAGAGTTTTTAAAGACATGACCTGCCCTCAACGAAACCATGATGACTATCTGAAATCAAATTGGTGTTTTCTCGTTGATTATAAATCTTATCTCTTATAATCCTTTCCAAAACCTTTCCTACAACAGAAGTAAGGCTCACTGGTCTATAATTACCTGTGTCATCTCCATTGTCCTTCTTGATCAAGGGCACAAGATTTGCAATCCTCCAATCCTCTAGTATCAAACCTGTAGATAATGATGACTCACATATCAAAGTCAAAGTCTCTCCTATCTCCTCCCTCGCTTCCCAGAGATTCCTCGGATAAATCCCATCCAACCCAGGGGACTTGTCTACTTACTGGAATTGATAACACCAGTTTGTAACTAACCTCGATCCTTTCTAGTCTAATATGTCGTACTTCATTCTTCTCCTTTACGATATTCTCCTTTTCCTGAGTGAAAACAGATGAGAAATGTTCGTTTAGCACATCTCCGATCTCCACAGGGTCCACACTGAACTTCCCACTTCTGTCTTTGACTGGCCATATTCCTATCTTATGCTTTTGTTCCTCACATACCTTTAGAAAGCTTTAGGGTTCTCCTTTATTCTATTTGCTAAAGACTGCTCGTGTCCTCTCTTTGCTCTTAACTCTCTCTTTAGGTCCTTCCTATAAGATATGTAAGTCTCCATTGCCTCATCTGACCCATCTTACCTCATCAACACGTAAGCCTCCTTCTTCATCTTAACAAGAGATGCAATTTCTGTAGTTAATCACGGTTCCCTTACCTAGTCACTTTCTCTCTGCCTGACAGGGACATACCTGTCAAGGAAACGCAATATCTGTTCCTTAAACCAGCTGCACATTTCAATAGTCTGCATCCCCTGCATTTTGCGAACCCATTCTGTGCATCCTAATTCTTGCTGAATTGCATTTTAGTTGCCCTGCCACATCGATAAAGAGGACGTTAATTAGGTTGTTTCCGGAGTTGAGCAGGTTGGCTTAATAGTAGATTGGTGATATATTCATTGGAATTCAGAAGAATGGAAACATATAAAGTAATGAATGGAATGGATAAAATAGAAGTAGAGAGGATGTTTCCACTGGCAGGTGAAGCGAGGACAAGAGGGCATCACCTCAAGATTAGAGGCAGCAAATTTAGGACTGAATTGAAAAGGAACCTCATGACCTCTGTGGAATTCATTGACCAGGAATGTAGTTGATGCTAGTTCAGTGAACGTTTATATAGCTAAGGTAGGCTTTTTTTAAAAAAAGAAATAATTAATTAAGGGATACAGTGAGAACGTGAGTAAATGGTTCTGCGTCCACGAAATGATCAGCCATGGTCTTATTGAATGGCAGAGCAGGCTCAAAGGGCAGGACGGCCTTCTACTGTTCCTAGTTCTTTTGTTATGTTATCCATACCTCCCTCACTCGACTTGGAGGTGCTGGTGTCGGATTAGGATGGAAAAAAATAAAATTCAGAGAACACCAGGTTATAGTCTAAATCGTTTATTTGGAAGCACGAGCTTTGCTGCTGCTTCATCAGGTAGTTGTGTGATTTTTAACTTTGTCCCTCACTCTTGTAACTGATAAACAGCAACAAAAGCCATGAAGCAGAGCGCATGCTCTAGCCAACAATCGGGCCAGGGGGATTGGTGTCGGTGGTGGAACAATAGAAAGGCAGGGGTAGAACTGGAGGACCTGGTGGAGCAATTGGTCCTCCAGCCAATCAGTGAAGGAGGGGCGGGACTTGACTATGCCACGAGAACATCCTCGTGGTTGGCGCGGATTTTCGGTATGTATGTGCGGAGGGCTGTCGGTAATGAAAGAAATAAACAGCAGGAAGCGGGCGGGAAATGGTGTTGGTATGGTCTGAGAGGTTTTACAAACATTTGGTACACATCGGAAAATAGAAATTTGAAACTTAAATCCCGTTTTTGCAGCAAACGGGAAAATGCCTCGTTGAGTAATCGGCCCGAGTGAACGAAATTTTTCTTCGGGGCAATGATTCACTGGACACGTGCGTGGCCGCCAGCTTTGTAGGGGGCAAAGTTCAGAGGGATGTATGTGCAGCCTTCCCTGGTAAAAAGAGTCAGAGGGCAGGATTGACACAGAGCACATTCAAACCTAGAGAAATTGACTTTTTTTTCTGGATTTGTTTCGTCATTCATTGAAGTGATTTAGATGGGAATAGAGGCCGTACAGTTAGTACGTTTGCAGGTGACACCAAAA
This sequence comes from Chiloscyllium punctatum, assembly GCF_047496795.1. Taxonomy (NCBI): domain Eukaryota; kingdom Metazoa; phylum Chordata; class Chondrichthyes; order Orectolobiformes; family Hemiscylliidae; genus Chiloscyllium; species Chiloscyllium punctatum. The sequence continues at coordinate 5,984,068 of NC_092745.1, read as the reverse complement.
TTTGAGGTATTGTGGACAATGAAGAAGATTATCTCAGAGTACAGTGGGATATTGATCAGATGGGACAATGGGCTGAGGAGTGGCAGATAGGATTTAATATAGATAGATTAGGTTCGGATATCTGGTTGTCATAGGTTGAACCGAAAAAGTCTGTTTCTGTGCTCGACATCTTTGACTGTGAGATCATAAAAGTGAACTCTGCTCTGGTTCACCTCTGGGCTCTCAAATGTCCACTGCTTCAATATTTAGCTTCCTCAGTCTTTCATGGGTGTAGTTTTGCTCTTTATAGTATTTTATTATTACTAACACAGCTGCTTTATAAATTAATTTAAAAATATCGTGCTGGAAAAACACAGCAGGCCAGGCAGCATCCGAGGAGCAGGAGAATCGATGTTTTGGGCATAAGCCCTTCTTCAGGAATGTAAATGAATTGTCCACTGCTGCCCGGCTCCGAACCATATGCTGCTCCATTATCAGGTTATTTTTTCCACAATATCATTGACAGCCAAGAATTCTTTTTTCCAATAAGCGAGTGCATTTTCCTTCAATTTCTGACAGTCAAATTCTACACCATTTTCATTCCCTGTCATTCATATTACACTCACTGAAACATCAACTGTGTATTTCTCCGTCCACAGAAACCAGTGATCAATGCCAAAGCCTTGTTGCCTGTGGAGAGGTTGATGTTTGACTTCCTTGTACTGTTGCAGTTTGTATGTTGAAGGTGCTCCCACAACGTGGTTGGTTAAGAGACATTACAGATTATTCACTCAGCGATATCGAAGAGTAGAAGATGTCTGTACAAATCATCATGCTTTTAATTTAACAAAATATTATTGAGAACTTTTGACATAAGGCTACAGATAGAGAATATTGTGTCCAGTGACCGAAACCATTGCCAAATAAGCAGTTTTTCAAGAATGCCTTAAAGAAAGAAAATAGATCTTACAGGGATAGAGTGGGGATTCCAGATCATGTTCCCTTGGAATCTATAGAAACGGTCACAAAGGTGAACTCAAAAATAAACGCATCATTGAGAGTCTAAAGTAAAATGAGTTATTGAGATATGAAAGGGTGTATTGTGCAGGGAGACAGGAATGATTACAGCCAGGACTTAATTCAAAGGTGCGAAAGTAAACTGTTGTTGCTTATAAATGGGAGTCTTTTGATTGATCAGCAAGTTTTGGTACAAGTGAGCACTTCAGCAGTAGAGTTTTCAATATTTTTGAGATTATCAGGAGTAGAATGTAGGATGCTGGCCAGGAGTGGGTTTAGATAATGAAATCTAGAGTTAACAAAAGGAATGAGAGTTTCAGCAAATGAGCTGAGACTGGTGAGGTCAGGTGATATCACTGAAGTCGAAGTAGTGGTCTTGGAGAGGGTCTAGCCTGTCATCCTCACCTCAGCTCTAAGATTCAGCTGTTTGTCAGTTTGTGAATCTAGTCTGTACCAAGCTCAGGAACTGAGTAGCCCTGGCAGAACCCAAACTGGGCATTGCTGAGCAGGTGCTTGACAGCACTGTTGATGACACCTTCCATCACTTCACTGCTGATCCAGTGTGGACTGATAGAGGGGAATTGGCTGAGTTGGATATGTCCTGTGTTTTTGTGTTGGAACATCCCTGAGCAATGTTCCACAAAGTTGTTAGGTGCCAGTGCTGGAGCAGTACTTGCGTTGGTGGACAGCAAGTTCTGGAGCACAGCCATCAGTACTGTTGCCAGAATATTGGCAGGGCCCAAAGCCTTTACATTACTTGTCCATTTCTTGATCTGATTTGAAATGAGTTTTCAACCAAGTCGATTCATATCTGTGATGTCAGGGACCAATGGAGAAGGCTCATCCACTTGGCACTGCTGGCTGAAAATCGCTGCAAATGCTGTCGTCTTATCTGTTGCATGAATGTGTGAAGCCCCTCCATCAGTAAGGGTGGGGATATCTGTGATGCTTCGTCCAGTGAGTTGTTTAATTGTCCATCACCATTCTTGACTAGGTGTGGCAGAAGTGCAGAACTCAAATCTAATCCATTGGTTATGGGATCACTTAGTTCTATTTGGTGTTGCTTGTGCTGTTTGGCATGCAGGTTTGGTAGTTGCACCAGGTTGGCACCTCATTTTTAGGTATGCCTGGTACTCCTCCTGGCATGCACTCATGCATTCACCATCGAACCAGGGTTGATTCCCCTGGCTTGATGTTAATGGTTGAGTGGGGGATATTAGGCCTTGAGATTTAAGATTGGGCTGGAGTACATGTCTGCTTCTGTTGTTGGCCCACAGTGAGGCGGAAGTTGCAGGATCAAGAGGGCTGATTGTGTGGTTGTATTTTCCAGTGCATTGGTGTAATGTGGTCCATCCAGTTTCATTCCTTTGTTGAGACTGTGCAGTGATTAATACAATGAGTGATTGCATGGACCACTGTCAGGTTTCTTTCCCTCAAGGACATTGTCCATGGCAGATAAAAATCATTCCCAATGGTTCCATGGCAAACAGTAGATTCTTCATTCCAGTTTTTTTTTCTTGAATTCAGAGCCACCCTCTACCGATTTGGGATTCAAACCTGAACTTCAGTTGTATATTTTAATATTCTTGATAAATGATAAATACGACAGGTTTGTTCACTTATTTTTACAATCACTATCACAGGTTTTGTTTATTGTTTTGGAAATAAAAAGAATGTCCATTATCCTGTCTCCTCCATCCTCCCCTCCAACAACAAGAGTGAGGAGCACATGGAGTTTCTCTGTCCATAACATTGAGACAATCCGATCAGCTGGCTCTGTTTCTTTCCTCCCTCTCCACTCGCCCACCGAGCCAAACGGCCTCACAAGGGTGCTCCTCATTTTAGTCCTAAAATTACATTTCCTAGAGTCTCTTGTCAAGCCTTATTAGAGGTCATCTTGACCATTTACCATAGTGTAGCTAAATCATGGACATTCCAAATCTCTCTCTCATCCTTCCACATGTCACCGCTCCCCCCCCCCCACCTCCCTTGCAATTCACAGATATTGTTCCATGATCTATCTGTTTGTCTTTTCTGCTTATGTCCTTCTCTCCCATTCTGCTAAAACCTAATATTTGACCTCACCATCATTGGAAAATCCTGCTCCATCTCCACTCTCCCTTTCCTTTCTGAATTCATTGTATTTGGTGTCCCTCCAGGATCTATCCTTGGTCCGTCCTGTTTCTCACCTACATACTGCCAGTAGTTAACATCGCCCAAAAGCACTGTGTTAGGTTTCACATGTACACTGACAATGCCCAGCTCTCCCTCCCCATCATCCGTCTCCATTACTCCACTATTACTCAGTTATCAAACTGCTTACCACGCTTCGATTAGCTGCAATTCAGTCCAATGAAACACTGTAATTGTTAAGTTGCTTCAGTTGATATTTTAAATTCATTTTCCTTACTGCTGTGTCCCTCCCTCTCACTGGGAAGTGTCTGAGGCAGAACTACATTCTTCACAATATTGCTTTCATATCTGACCTAAGGTGATCTTCTGATCAGACATCTACACAATCACAAACACCGGGAATTCCAATCTCTAAAACGTTGCTTGTCTCCTTCTCACCCCAGCTCCATTGCTACTGAAACCCTAACCTCTGTCGGTATTGCCTTTAACTTGACAAATCTGAAACAGAACCCTTGATTCCACGACTGACCCAGAATCTGGTCCAAGACTCACCCGTACTGGGACACATCCTCTCCATATTTACACTGTCAAACCTTGACAGAATCCTGTATGTTTCAAAGAGATCAGCTCTCATTCTTCCAAAGCCCAGTGAGTAGATTCCCAACTTGTTCAGCCTTTATTTACAGGATAATCCCTTCAAAACGGGGATCATCCCAAAGGATCTTCTCTGAAATGCCTCCAATAATCTATACTATTTCGTTAACTAAAGCGACCAAATCTGTTCACGTTACTCCAGTTGTGATCTCACTCGCCATTTGTTTAGTTGCCCTAAGGTATATCTTCCAAACTCTTATATTGCAAACTCCTTGAAATAAGGGACAGCATTCCATTCCCTTTCCTGATTCCCCGTTGTAAGTGTGTGCTAGCTTTGTGTTTCCTGCTCATTCCCCGCCCCCCTCACCCCACCCCCCGCCCCACCCGTCCCTTTCTGGTGCAGCTTTCTACAGTTTATCCCAAGTTATACTCCATTTCCCAACTTGTTGCCCACTTTTCCTGTGAATATCTCTCTGTAAACTTTTTATACTCCTCTTGGAACTTTCCTGTTATGCCTTTTCAAGGAGATTTCCCCCCTCATTATTCGAAACATTTACTGGGAGCACTGGGCAGTGGGAAGCATGCTCAGTTGCTATCTTTCAGGGATACTCTGTTTAATGACTGGGAGGAGCTTGTTGCCCATTGGTGAGAATGGAGACAACTTGCCTATCGAGCTGCATGAGCCTTTCACACCCCATGTCTTATTGATGAGGCACAGCGACAGCACAGAAGAAAGAAAAGGAAGCAAATCCGGCTCTCCATATCTGACTGAATCTTGGATCATTCTGTCCCATGTTCAGTCACATGAAATCCTAAGGTGGAAACTCATAGAAACCCACACAGATTTGCCCCTGAATTGCCTGCTGACCTCCACCTGGGGTAATGTGTACAGTCAGGACGGCACGGTGGCACAGTGGTTAGCACTGCTGCCTCAGAGCACCAGGGACCCAGGTACAATTCCCGCCTCAGGCGATTGACTGTGTGGAGTTTGCACATTTTCCCCGTGTCTGCCTGGGTTTCCTCCGGGTGCGCCGGTTTCCTCCCACAGTCCAAAGATGTGCAGGTCAGGTGAATTGGACATGCTAAATTGCCCATAGTGTTAGGGAAGGGGTAAGTGTAGGGGAATGGGTGGGTTGCGCGTCAGTGTGGACTTGTTGGGCTGAAAGGCCTGTTTCCCCACTGTAAGTAATCTAATCATCCTGGGCCAGGAGGAGGGAATTGTATGAGTTTCTAACTTGAACTGACAGTGACGGATTTTATACACTTGTATTACAGGTGTACATTCAGATGGGAATCTCAGTCATTGTAACGCCAAACTCTGACAGAATTACTCAATATTTCAGGACCTGGATATTCATATTGTGTGAGGGTATTGTGTTCCAGATCAATACCATTTTCTGCATAATAGTTCTCCTTTGAATCAATAGATCTTCCCAAATCTTCAACATGTGTTCTGTAATCCTTGTCTAATGAGATGACGGGTGTAAGGTTTATTATTATAATATGTAACTTTTGTAAACTGCTTTGTCACAGCTCCCCACAATTTCCTTTGCTACAAGGATAATACTCTCAGTTTTTCCAAACCGCTGATTCCCCAATGTCTGTTTGCTCTCTATAAGGTACACATCAGGATTGTGTTGGAACATTCTCCGCTTGCCTGCATCAGTGCACCCACCCCCCCAACAATATTAAAGAAATTGAACATCCTCCAGGGTAAAGCACTGTACCTGAGTGGTTTCCCATCCACCACCTTCAGCATTCTCTCTCCCCACCCCCGAAGCACAGTGGCACCTCTGTGTGAAAGATCAAGTCAGCATTGTCCTCCCAGACCATAGTACTACTCTCTCAATAGAGAGAGATGTCTAGTGGTGGTTAACCTGAAGGTTACCACAGCGCAGGCAAGGGGAGAGGTTGAAAAGGAGAGTCCATTAATTGTGGATGGTTATACTTGATGTGTATTAGCAACACACATGTCACATGAGTAATTAATGTTAAAAAATCCCCACAAATTCTGCAACTAAAATCCCTCATTCCTTGAACCATCCTGGTAAATCTCCTGTGCCCCCTGTCAGGGACCCTGCCATCCTTCCCAATGTGTGGGGGATCTCTGGTACGCACAGACCCAGCTGCTCTGTGTTCCTGTGGGTGATATCATAGAGCAACAGTTGCACTAAACCTCACTGTCTAGAAGTGAGTGAGAGACAGAAATCCCGATGGCATTTCAGATTTATTTAGGAACACACTTGCAATGCCAAGGCTGACTGGTCTATGGGCTCAGTGCTGGAAAATGGGATTAAAATTGTTTGCTGGGAGATTCCTTTCCAGCATAAACCCGATGGACCACAACAGCTTTTTCTGTCATGTAGGCCACAGATGCATAATATAGGAATATGACAAACCACAATAGAAACCAGGTCAGAGAAGGTGATATTAGAATACGTGATTGATTAATGCTTTTTTTTGAAGGAAAATGTGACAGAGGTTAAGCGGGACATTGTGGAGCTCAGGGTTCAGGAATCTGAAATAAAAATGGGTTATCCTGAAAGGTTGGAATTAAAGAAAGGCACATCACAGAGATTTGTGAGGGTGGACAAGATTAGAGATAGGGAGGATGTTGAGACTGGAGGAGATTAGAGATTGGGGGATGTTGCATAGATTGAGATGTTTTTGATACCAGAGATAGTGATAGTTTTGAGGCTAGAGAGGAATTATAGAGATAAGGATGAGTTGATAGCTTTCCCAAAACTACCTCTTGACTGATAATGATTGTTTCTCTGTCCTCATCTGCCATTGCCTCCATAGGCCTGCGACAATGAGAGTACGCAGATAGTATGTTCCCGTTAAGGCCAAGGCTGGGAGGCGTCGAGAATGCTGCATGACCTGAGAAATTGAGGCTCTGTTCAAGAAAATGAAGAAAGGATATGGCAGGTAGGGGACTATAAGGGCAGTAGGAGTATACTCGCGGGAAACCAGGTGGCAGAAAAGGGAACATGAGATAGATTTGGGAAATAGGTTTAAGGAGAATCCAAACAGATTCTACAAATACACTGAAGACAAAAGAATAAGTAGGCAGAGAATAGCGACCGTCAAAGATCAACAAGACTATCTATGGAACAGCAGAAGGTGGGAGAGATTCCATAAGTATTTCATGTCAGTTTTTACTGAAAGTGAATATGAAATTAAGAGATGTTGGAGAAATAAATAGTGATAACTTGGCAAGTGTACATATTACAGAGGAGGAGGTACTGGATGTCTTAAAATGCGTAAAGGTGGATAAATCCCTGGAATCTGATCAGGTGTATCCCAGAACTTTGTGGCTAATTATAGAAGCTTTTGCTGAGCCCCTCGCTGCGATATTTGTATCATCGATCGCCACAGGTGAGGTGCTGGAAGATGGGTGCCATTATTTGAGAAAGGTGGTAAGGAAAAGCCAGGGAACTATAAACAGGTGAGCCTGAAGTCAGTGACAGAGAAGTTGTTGGAAGGGATTCTCAGGGACAGGATTTACAAGTCATTGGAAAGGCAAGAAATGATTCGGGAGAGTCAGCATGGCTTTGTGCATTGAAATCAGTAACTTGGACTTGAGAAAGACACAAAGTGTCACATAACACACTGGTTAGCAGGTTCAGTACCATAGAATTCTGGCGGAACTAGCTGTTTGGATACGGAATTGGCTGAAAGGTCAAACAGTCATAGATGGACAGCACAGAAACAGAGACCCGTCGGTCCAACCAGTACATGCTGATCAGATATCCTAATGCAATCTCGTCCCACCTGTCAGCACCCGGCCCATATCCGTCCTATTCATATACACATGAAGATGCCTTTTAAATGTTGCAATCATAATGGCCTCCACCACTTCCTCTGGCATCTCATTCCATACACGTACCACCCTCTGTGTGAAAACGTTGCCTCTCAAGTCTCTTCAAAGTCTTTCCCCTCGTACTATCAACCTATGCCCTCTCGTGCTGGGATCCCGAATGCCAGGGAAAAGACGTTGTCTATTTATCCTAACCATTCACCTCAGGATTTTATATACAACGATAAGGTCACCTCTCAGCCTCCGACGCTGCAGGGAAAACAGCCCCAATCTATTCAACCTCTATTCAACCCCCAGCCTGGCTCAAATCCTCCAAACCTGGCAACGTTCTTGTAAATCTTTTCTGAACCCTTTCAAGTTTCACAACATCCTTCCAATAGGAGGGAGACCAGATTTGTACGCCACATTCCAAAAGTGTCCTAAACAATGTCCTGTACAGCCACAACATGACCTCACAACTCCTGTACTCAATACTTTGTCCGATAAAGGAAAGCATACCAAATGCCGCCTTCACTATCCTATCTATCTGCACTCCAAGGTCTCTTTGTTCAGTAACACTCCTCAGGACCTTACCATTAAGTGTATACGTCCTGCTAAGATTTGCTTTCCTAAAATGCCACTCCTCAGCCCATTCACCCATCTAATCAAGATCCCATTGTACTCTGAAGTAATACTTTTCATTGTCCACTACACCTCCAGTTTTGGTGTCATCTCACTAGCTATACCTCCTATGTTCAAATCCAAGTCATTGATATAGATGATGAAAGGTAGTGGATCCAGCAGTGATCCTTGTAACACTCCACTAGTCACAGGCGTCCAGTCTGAAAAGCAACCCTCCATCACCACCCTCTGTCTTCTGCCTTTGAGCCAATTCTGTATCCAAATGGTTAGATCTTCCTGTATTCTATGAGCTCTTACCTTGCTGAGCAGTCAGTGTCATAGTGCAGGATGCTTTTTGGACTGGAAGCCTGTGATGAGCAATATGCTGTCACATTGTGTGCTGGGTCCACTGCTTTTTGCCATTTATATAAATGATTTCTATGTGAATATAGGAGCTATGATTAGTAGGTTTACAATAGACACCAAAATTGGAGGTGCAATGGATAGCAAAGTTCTCCGAGAGTACAATGAGACTCCGATCAAATGGGCTGAGGAGTGGCAGATGCAGTTTAATGTAGATAAATGTGAGGTTCTGCATTTTGGAAAAGCAAATCAAGGCAGGACTTCTACAGTTAATGGGAAGGTCCAGGGGAGTGTTGCTGAACAAAGAGATCTTGGAGTGCAGGTTCATAGTTCCTTGAAAGTGGAATCATTATAGGCAGGGTAGTGAAGAAAGTGTTTGGTGTACTTGCTTTTATTGGTCAGTGCATTGAGTACAGGAGTTATGACATCATTTTGCGGCTGTACACGACATTCATTCAGCCACTTCTGGAATTCTGCTTTCAGTCCTGGTCTACCCGCTATCGGAATGATATTGTGAAACTTGAAGGGATTCAGAAAAGATGGAAAGATTTTGCCAGGGTTGAGGGATTGAGCTATAGGGAGAGGCTGAATAGACTGAGGCTCTTTTCAGTGGTGAATCGGATGCTGAGAGGTGACCATAGAGGTTGATATAATCGTTAGGGGCATGGATAGGGTAAACAGCCAGGGTCTTATTCCTGTTCAGGTGAGTCCAAAACTAGAAACCACAGGCGTGAGGGAAAAGATTGAAAAGGGATATTAGGGGCAAAGTTTCAAGCTGAATGTGGCACGTGTATGGATTGAGCTGCCAGAGGAAGTGTGGAGGCCGGTACAGTTACAACATTTAAAAGGCATCTCATTGGATATGTGATTGGGAAAGGTTTAGAAGGCTATGGGCCAAGTGCTGGATTATGGGACGAGATTAATTTAGGATATCTGATCAGCATGGAAAAGTTGGACTGAAGGGTCCGTTTCTGTGCTGTACATCTCTATGACACTAATAAATTAAAATTAAGATAGTTTTCTCTTTTATGGAGAGTTAGCAGAAGGTCAGACAATTCTCCTTGGAGCTGAGAAGGTAAAGCAGTGATTTCAACCAGGGGTTGATTTGTTTCCAGGGTATTTCATTTACAGAGAGACAGAGTGAGAAATTTTTAACATCACAATTTTTAGTAACTATTTTCAGGTAACTGGCACATATTGCAGAGGAAAAATGTGAAGATTGTTTTACTCACTAAGTTCTGAGCATCTGGAACAGTTTGACCGACAGCTGGGTGCAGATTCAGTAGTTAATGTCAAAACAAATTTGAAGTTAATCTTTTTTAAGGAAGAATTTGGAGGGCTATGTCCAAGTGGGAGGTGAGTTGGGACTGACTGGCACCATCTCCAGAGGGAGAGAGTACAGCCCCAATGGGCTGAATACCCCCAGCCCCTGTGCTCCGTGATACTGACCCATTCACTGTGAATGAAGAAGCTCATCACAGGGCAGAGCCGGAGAGATGTACAGCATGAAAATAAACCTTTTGGTTAAACTGGTCCATGCTGACCAGATATCCCAACCTAATCTAGTCCCATTTGCCAACACTTGGCACATATCACTCTACACCCTTCCTATTAATATACCGATCCAGATGCCAAATGGTAAAATTGTACCAATATCTTCCACTTCCTGACAGAAGATTCCATACACGCACCAACCTCAGTGGGAAAGAAATGGCCCCTCGGATCCATTTTAAATTCTTCCCCTCTCATCTTAAACCTATGCCCTCTCATTCTCAACTCCCCGACCCCAGGGAAATGACCTTGTCTATTTATCCTGCCCATGCCCCTCATGATTTTATAAACCTCTATGAGGTCACCCCTCAGCCTCTGATGCACCTGGGAGGATCCCACCACACAGGTCACAATGGTGCCTGGCTGATTGACACAGCTTCAGACCAATGGGAGTGAATGAGGCGTGGGTCCAGCAGGCCAACACATGACCATCAGTTTTGCAGGCGCAGTGTCACTGTGAGGGGGGACTGAATGTGAAGGAGTGGGAGAGACAGCAGATACTGGGAGAGAGATGGAGTTAGTGTGGACTGGGAAGGTTGATAAACACTGTTTCAGTCTGCTGGACCTGAATTAGATACTCGGGGTAAATTAGAACCAGAAGAACTGCGGATGCTGTAAATCACACACAACAACCAGAAGGTACTGGAAAAGCTCAGCACATCTGGCAGCATTTGTGAAAAGAAATCAGCTCGCATTTTCAATCCAGTGACGCTTCCTCAGGAACTGATTAGATTAGATTGAATTACTTACAGTGTGGAAACAGGCCGTTCAGCCCAACTAGTCCACACCAACCCGCAACCCACCCACCTAAAACTACGGGCAATTTAGCATGGCCAATCCACGTAACCTGCATATCTTTGGATTGTGGGAGGAAAGCGGAGCACGCGAAGGAAATCCGCGCAGACACTGGGAGAAAGTGCAAAGTCCACACAGAGAGACGCCAGAGGTGGGAATTGAACCCAGGTCTCTGGCGCTGTGATGCAGCAGTGCTAACCAGTGTGCTACTGTGATGTGACGGAAAAAAATGTCTGTTTTTATGCAGAAGTTTCGGGTTAAGGAGTAAATGATAGGTGGGGATAGAGTCCAAAGAGAGAGATAGGAGCAGTTGGACAAAGGAGTGGATAACGATCTGACGGGGGGAGGGTGAATAGCTGTTTATGGGGACTGTTAGTGGCTAACCATAGGTAATGTGTAATGGTAGGCTACGTAATACCAAGGCCTGGTATGTGGGGTAGGGGGCAAATACACTAGGATGTGGGAGAGTTCAGGACCTAAAATTATTGAATTTGATGTTGAAGCCAGAGGGTTGCAGTGTCCCCGAGTGGGAGATGAGGTGTTGTTCTTCCAGCTTGTGTTAAAATGTGACGCTGGAAAAGCACAGCAGGTCAGGCAGCATCCAAGGAGCAGGAGGATTGACGTATTGGGCATGTCAGCACTTCATCAGAAATGTGGGTGGTGGAATATGGCTGAGAGATAAATAGGGAGCTGTGTTTGGGTTTGGGGGAAGGGAGCTAGGGAGGCAATAGGTGGTTGTAGATGGAGGGTAGTGGTGAGAGGGTGGAATGAATAATTGGGAAGGAAGACGGGCAGGTGGGACTGTTCAAGAGGCTGGAGGGTTGAATCTGAGATAAGTTGGGGGAGAGAAGATGAGGAAAACTTGATGCCATGTGGTTGAAAGTTCCCAAGGTGGAAGATGAGGTGTTCTTCCTCCAGATGTCGGGTGCTCTATTTGGGGATGGAGAACTTGCATGTCATTGGCAGCGTGGTGGCGGAGGAGGTGGGGGGTAGCCAAAATGGTCGGCCACAGGACGGTGGGGTTGGTTGGTGCATGTGTCCCAGAAATTTTCCCTGAAATACTCCACAATTTGGCCTCCCGAGAGCAAGGGACACAATAGGTGAGGTGTTTGGGTGGGCAGGGAAATCTCTGCTGGATGTGGGAGGATCCAGTGGTGCCTTGGATGGAGGTGAGGGGAAGGTGTGGGCAAAGGTTTTCCACCTCTTGCAGTGGCAAGCGAAGGTGCCTGGAGTGGAGGGTGGGTTGGTGGGGACCGTGGATCTAACGTGGAAGTCACAGAAGGTATGATCTCTGTGGAATGCTGAAAGGGGTGCGGAGGGAAATATATATCAGGTGGTTGGATCTGATGGTGGAAATCGCAGAGGATGATGCGTTGTATCTGGATAGAAGGTGAGGATGGTGGGATTCGATCTTTGTTGCATTTGAAGGGGTGGGGTTCAAGGGCAGTGGTGTGGGAAGTGGTGGAGATACACTGGAGGGTATTGTTGACCGCATGTGAGGGGAAATTGCAGTTCTTGAAATAGGAAGCCATTTGGTATGTTCTGAAGTGTTCTTCCAGCTTGCATCAAACTTCACTGGAACACTGCAGTAAGCATGAGACAGAGATGTTGGACAGGGAACAGTCTTGAACAGCAGGCAACTGGAAGCTCAGGGTATTCTTTGCAGGCACAATGTAGATCATCAGCCACCATTTCCACCACCGCCACTGAGATGCTGGAAGGTTCCTGTCTCCTCCATTAACAGCTTTCCAACTTCCCACTCCTTTATCTTTCCAAATGTTCCTGTGTCTCTTTGGGCTCTGTCCCCACCTATTATTTACTCTTTAACCCCTATCTCCTGTAGTCCAAAGATCTGTAGGTTCGGTGAATTGGCCCAGCTAAGTTTCCCGTCGTGTTCAGGGATGTGCATTAGTTCGGGGAAATGGAGAGTAATAGAATAGGAGAATGGCTCTTGGTGGGATAAACTTCGGAGGGTGGGTGCGGAATTGTTGGGCCAAAGGGCCTGTTTCCTGAAGGGATTCTAATTTTCCCAGCTGTCATCGGTTCTGAGGAAGGGTCACTGGACCCGCGATAACCCATGGTGTGTGCAGGAGGCGGAAAGGGGAGAGTGGCAGCAGAAACCAGATGAAATGTATCAGTGTAGACTGGGAGGGTTTAGTTACACTCTGTGCAGGTCGTTAGTCTGAATTAGAAACTCTTGGTCCCACGTTTGCAGCAAAGGGTAAGATGGCTTGGGCCTCAGGCAATGAGAGGTCCTGGGTTATGGCTGCTCTCTTTATTTGGGGCAAGGTACAGCAAGGAGCATGCACGTGTCCTCTTCCTGGGTGGGGTCGGGGTGATTTGAAGAGGAGCATTTACACAACAAACACATACCAAGAGAAGTGTTTGTCTTCAGTATTCATCTTGCACTGACTGAGCTTTGTTTTGTGAATTAATTTTATGGGATATTAATTGAGAATAATTGAGACTGGGATCTCAAAAAACAAGTTTCTACATCAGCGGAGTCATCAGGATCTGAATATCATTGGGATTTAACTGTGGAACGAGAAAGGTTTGTCTGTTCTGTCTGTGGGAAAATATCTTCAATATTTTTGTCAAGCCAAAAGCAGAAAGATGTTCAAGTTCATGGTTGGATCCTCTTGGGGTATGTGTTCAATTCTTGGCCCCTCTCGCTGTGGAAGGAGGTATTGGCCTGAGAGAGAGCACAGATTTATCCAAATTACACCTCGACTTTTTGCAGGAACTGTCAGCTTTAATCTCAATCATCCACTTTATGATGTTAATCTGCGAACTCTCTACTTCCAATTCTCTGCAAATTTCTCATTGAAATTCCTTGTGGACTCAAATTCCAGCACCATTCCAGGTAGAACGTTCCAGATTCTGACGACTGTCTGTTCATGCAGAAACTGCTGAAGTCCTGGTTGACTCTGGGGTTACAAAGGGCTGAATTGAAAGATGAAATGCAGTTCTTGAGCTCCCATTGTGTTGCATTGGAACAGTACAAGGAGGCTGAGGGCAGTGTAGGTGTGAGCAGACAGTTAAAATGACAGAGCTGCACTAAGAGTGCTGCTTGGCTCAATGAGAGTGTTTTGGAGTTGGGTGAAAATAGTGAAGTGAGACAGGGAGAAGGTGAAGCTGAAACTCATTCTTAGTTCAGGCCTTTGAGAAATTCACAGTCCCAATGGGAATAGCCAATTTGTCAGTGATACCTGTGGAGTATTTAAGTTTTTAAAGTATGACATATCACCTTAAGTAACGATTTTTTTGTTATTATAATGGAAATGTTTCAAGTGAACGAAGGTTGCTCACTCATTTAAATTCTCTTAATGGGAGTAACTAGATGAATTTAGAGAGACCTTGTGACAGGAGCCCTCAGACCCGTGGTGTGCTCCTCTTGCACAATGTGGGAAATAAGGGCCGCTTCCAGTGTCCCTGACGGCTCTGTGTGCAGGAAGGGTTCCCAGCTCCAGCTACTGGGAAACTGCCTTTCAGAGCTGGAGCTGAGAGTGGACTCACTGTGGAACATCTGCAATACTGAGAATGTTATGGACAGCCCGTTTAGTGAGTTAGTCACACTGCAGGTGAGCGTTGCACAGGCAGAAAGAGAATGGGTGAACATCAGATCTAGTAAAAGGCTCAGGAAACGAGTACAGGAGTCCCCCGTTGTTATCCCCTTCTCATACAGATACTGTATACTGCTTGGGACTTTGTAAGGGCGGGAATGGGTGGAGTGGCTTCTCGGGAAATGAGCATCAGCCAGGTTCATGACACCACAGAGAGCTCTGCTGATCAGAACAAGATGAATGAGAGTGGCAGGGCTATAGTGACAGGGGATTCAATAATCAGGGGTACAACCTGGCACTTCTGTGCCCACAGACATGAATCCAGGTTGGTATGTAATCTCCCTGGTGCCAAGAACCATGATATCATGGAGTGGCTGCAGGACATTCTGGAGCTGGAGGGTAAAAAGGCCGTGGTCGTGCAACACACAGATACCAACGATATCGCTAAACAGAGGGATGAGTCCTGAAATCTGGACATTGTATTTCGAACCACAATAAGAGTTTCATTTTTTCATATATAAAACTTACTTAAAATTCATCACACATTTATGTACAGAAAATAGAATTACCATCTGCTTGTTCCTTCCTTTTCAATGACTGTTCATTTTGAATTTGTGGAAGTTGTACATTGTTGAAAGGAAAGGAAATTGTCTTCAGCTGAATATTCACATTAAATTACTGATGCGTTTTAAAATCAAAGTACAATGATCACGCAGTTTTGACAATTTGTCTTTCAAAGAATTGTCATGAAATTCCTGTTTATTTAAGACTATCATTCATTTATTCTATTGTTATTGTAAAATATTGTTTAATTTCCAGTCCATTACACACAGAAATTACCTAATTAATTCCCATTCAAATTACAACAATAAACAGCTGATTAGTTTTCATTTGAGAAATCACATTAAACATAACATTGCAGTCCTGCCGTCCTGAGTAGTAACATTATGAAAGGAACTTGTGCAGCTGTGGCAGTGTCTCTATTACTAGACCCGAGGGAAGGTTTCAACAGAACTATATCAAGAGCTATCTGAATGTTGATTAGAGGGTACCTAAGCACAGACTGAATTGCTTTTCAATCCAACATTAGATCTGCTTTTATCTATTATATGAATAATCACAAAATCTGATACTTATTTGAGTCCGGTTACCAAGAAATATGTGTTGAAAAATTCGCTTTAGCCACTTTGCTTTTACAAAAGACTTACATCTGTCCCTGTTTTCTCTAACTGAAACAAATCTGAAGAGGATTTTCACTTTTACGAGAAAAGGGGAGATGTTTCCCATATAAATTAATGCTTCTTCGACTAACGCCTTTTCAACTTATGTAAGGTTTCATAATAACGCCTTACTATCGGATAGTGGGGGTATCTGTATCTAATTCTGTCACTTATAAGTTCCTGGAGAATATTTGAAAATGTTGCAGAATTAAAGATTACTATGTCTAAGTAATGAGATTGTTTATTTGTTGTTGCAAAGGGGCAAGTCCAAACAATTTAAACACATTAAACATTATTCTGTCGTGCTATAAATTGGAAATAAAGTTGATATCTTCTTCAGTAAAAACCAAATGCTCCCACCTCTTACTTGTCAGTCAGCTGATTGCCGACTTTGTAAGTAAATGTTGTGGTTCATCTAAATATTACTCTGTCCTTTGATCAAAGTGAATTTGTATTTGTTGTTCAGTTTATGAATTGTCAGAAAGTTGTTTTTATTTTTCCATTTACCTGTTCATTTTGACCGTAAGATTCAAATACTTTGAAAGTATTGGAATTTGTTCATTTAAAAATAAGGTTCGCACATCTCTCACATATCTCATTACTTGTATTATGATTCATGAATGTTTTCTGGTGGAATTCTAGTAAATACCAAATATTTGTTCACTTCAAATAAGATCTTTAACATCCACTTATCAATCTGTTGTTAATGTTTCAGCTGGTTACATTGACATTGAGGAGGTACTCATTCAGAGAGATCGAATGACAATTGCAAACTATTGCAGGATTATTGAATTGAGAAAAAGATAGAGACGTGGAAACATTTTTTAGTTGGAATTCCTTTTTCATTCAAATGTATCGGCTGTTCAAGAATTCGATATCGCCTTCCATTGGTTTTCTTGTCGAGAATGTAAATTTATAATTCATGTGATTTTTAATGTGTTCTGCATTTTGAAATTTGTATCAGATTTAAGAATAAAAAGGGGAGCAATTAACATGAAAACTTCAGTGAATAGAAAGCACAGAAAATTAAATTGACAGAGGCAACTTTTAGTATTAACTCTGAATATTCAGTCAAATATTTTTACTGTCAAAAGAGTGTGGTGCCGGAAAAGCACAGCAGGTTAGGCAGCATTCGAGGAAAAGCAGAATTGACGTTTTGGGAATGAGCCCTTCATCAGCAATCTTTTCTGATGATGGCCTAATGCCCGACAGGTCGATACTCCTGCTCTTTGAATGTGCCTGCCCTTTTCCAATGTTACAGGTTTCCTCACTTTCTCCAAATATGTTTAATGAACATGAACTGAAAATGTTAGCATCAGCAGTTGAACAAGACCAAATTAACACATTTTTTGCAATATTTATAGTGAAAACCTGTTTGAGAACATGCGACAAATACGATCAATCAGCATCTTTTGCCGTTAGAACTCTTGGCCATTCATAATAAAGAATAACCATGTTTTGAACAACCAGTATGGTGTATAACAACTGTACAGAAATACCAGAGGGACAACGATTGCATTTATTGGAGGGAATGATAACCAGATCCTTCCTGTGATAGTAGTGATTAATCTCAGGAACAACAAGATATTTACTGTGATTATTCCACTGGACAGTAATTAGGTGGTCATGAAGATCTTTGTGCGGCTTTATGTGCAGTGTTTTGTTTGAACATTGATTTCAGTAACATTGAGATATTTTACAAGATTGACAATTGACAGTTAAAGGTAAGTTTTAAATGCAGCATTTAAAAAAAATAGTCAGTTTTGTTTAGAGAAACACAATTCTAAGGTTATGGAATCCCGACTGTGTGGAAACAGGCCATTTGGCCCATCAAGTCTACACTGACGTTCCAAAGAATAATCCACTCAGCACAATTCTGCTCTCAGATTACTGGATATTTACTCCCTGACGAATGCACATAACCTACACATCCCTGAACAGAACGTGCAACTTAGCATAGCCAATTTATATAACCTGCATATCTTTGGATTGTGGGAGAAAACCGGAACATGCAAACTCCACACAAACATGTGGCCGAGGATGGAATCAAACCCAAGTGCAAAACACCGTAAGACACGAGTGCTAACCACTGATCCTCTGTTCTCAATGCCCAGCCCCCATGCATGAAGTGAGATAAGTGAGAGACTTGCAAAGTCAAATTTCAAATGAACACTCTCTGATGTTGCCAAAGCGTATCAATCTTACATTCAATATGAATAGGTGAATGGAAAACAAAACATAAAAATCCCTGACAAAGCATGAATGAACAATAATTAGAAAATTAATATGATCAAAGGGCACAACAATATTCAGGTGAATTGCATTGTTTAATTACAAATTTGGGAATGAGCTAACTAATGAATAATGGGAAGTGACATTTGTTTATTTTACTGATGAAGAAATTGACTTGCTTTTCATCTTTGTAACACTGCAGAATAGCAATATATGTGCCTCAAATGTTTGAATTAAGCTCTTTCCAATAAAAAAAATCAGTAAAATCACATTGACTTCTTCATCTTTAAGACTGCAACAATATCAAATACTTTCCAGGAATTTAGAACCAGCAGAATTAGTTAATTAGGTTGCTTGGGAACTCGAAGAGAATAAACTGCAGATTCTATGAATTAGACATTCAATGTGAATATTCAGCTGAAGACAACATCCCTTCTTTGCAAAAATGCTCAACTTCGAAAAATTCAAAATGCATTGTCATTGTTTAATGAAACAATACAGAGCTGTTAATTCTTTTTCATTTGACTTAACAAAACGCAGGAATTTTGCATGATTTTGTGTCATGAAAAATACTTAAACCTTATTATGATTAGAAATACAGTAAATGTTCGCACCAAAGTGAAATATATTTAAATGAATTCAACTATGTTTCCGCAGGTAAAATATGAATTAATATTAACAATGATTGAGAGATTGCACACTACAATAGTTATTCATGTAAAGAGCCGTAATTCCACATTACGAAGTCAGCTATTATGAGGGGGCATAGCTTTAAATTAAGGGGTGGTAGGTATAGGACAGATGTTAGGGGTAGATTCTTTACTCAGCGAGTCGTGAGTTCATGGAATGCCCTGCCAGTAGCAGTGGTGGACTCCCCCTCTTTATGGGCATTTAAACGGGCATTGGATAGGCATATAGAGGATAGCGCGCTAGTGTAGGTTAGGTGGGCTTGGATCGGCGCAACATCGAGGGCAAAATCCCTACATCAGGAATAAAGGCAGTGAGCCTGATGAAGGGCTTTTGTCCGAAACGTTGATTTCGAAGCTACTTGGATGCTGCCTGAACTGCTGTGCTCTTCCAGCACCACTAATCCAGAATCTGGTTTCCAGCATTTGCAGCCATTGTTCTTACCTGCAACATCGAGGGCCAAAGGGCCTGTACTGCGCAGTATTTTTCTATGTTCTATATTCACAGCACGTACTGGATTGAATAATTATTAAGTATGAGCAACAACTGAATTATAAAATTCGATCAATGAATTTAGAAATAATGAGAAATCTCGTTTTGCTATGTGACTGAGGAATATGTGCAAACAAACAGGAATTATTGCAATGAAAAGTAATTGCAAGTCTGTGAATTTAAAGTCTGTGATTACGGAGTTCATTCAAATAAGCAAACATTAGGCATTCACAATTAATGTTGGATGGGAAGTCATTGGATTCATTGTGGGAAACCTGACCTGAAAATAAAGTTTCATATTGCAGTGTTGGTACTCAGAAACAATTGGTTAAATTAAAATGTGAATCTCACTTTGCTTGTTCAAAAGATTTTCTGAAATAATTGCGCAATTATTATCATGACAATGACTTCATAATGTTGTTATATGAGCAATTAAAATGATTCAATATTTCAAAAATACTTTCCTGTTATGTTGATTGGATATTTATTAAAATTGGTAAATTGTGAAATGAAATATAGTAACTAGCTTTATGAATTGAAGAAAAAAATGAGCGATTTAGTGATTATAGAAAATTTCTTTCTTTACTAAAAAATGAAGGTAACACAAGAAATATGAATTTCGATCAAATGGTTTCATCATAGAGACATGTTATTTTAATTCAGATGATTAATATTATGATCAGAGTTCAGACATTTGTGTCAGAATTTGGAAGAAAGTTATAGATAATAAAACTGAGCATGAAAGTGAACAAATGATGCAGTGAATGACATTTGGTACATAAAGGAATTATAATAATTGTGTCATTATTGTACAGTGATGAATAATGTTAGAATAGAAAAGACAAAAAGAATTAACATGTTCAAAACAGTTCTTAATTGGTTACAATTAAATGAAACCAATAATCATTTTGAAGAGCGCGTGATTTGGAAAAAAAAAACAGTCATTTACTGTGTTATATAAACTGAAAACTTTTGCAAAAATGGAGACTTTTCCAAATTCAAAATTTAGGTTTGCTGAATTATACTACAAAAATGGCTGTAATTTGAAATATCTCTTGCACACAAATGTAAAATAAGTAATCTTAAAGATTTTTAGAATGACAAAACGTTTGTTGTTTGCATGATTGTATTACAGTCAGTATCCGTGATAAAGTAGAAGCATTGCTTTCAGCAACATAAATCATCTTTAACTACTGAACTGAAATAGAAGATATCAATTGCACTTGTTGCATGGAATAGTAAACAAATGCTTACTGTTGACATTTGTTTCAGGAGCAATAAGGCACTTACTCAGGTTATTCTACTGAACAATAATCTGATGGTGATGGAAGTCTTTGTGTTGCTTTGTGTGTATTGTATAGTGTTAACATTGGATTCGATAGAATTGAGATATTTGCATGAATTAGGAACAGAATGATAACTGGGTGTGAATGATCTGATTTAAAATTAGACAGTTTTTGATTTTTTCGAGGATTGCTGAGTGAACCGTTCTTAAACCATCATGCAATCAATGGGATAAGTGAGAGATATGCAAATTGAAATTTCAAATGAACACACCCTGATATTTTCAGACCATTTTAATATCACATTCAATATAAATAGATGACTGGAAAGCTAAAAACAAATCTCACACAATTCATAAACTGACCAATAATTAATAATTGATAAATAATAGCAAGTGACATTTGTTTATTTTACCTAGAAGCAATTGATCTTTTCTCATATTTACAGCACTGGATCATTAAATTCTGTGTTGTTTTAACTGAGATCTACAGAACAAGAGAAAATTAATGACTATCATGACTTTGAGTATTTCAGCTTTATGACTGCAACATTCTCAAGAATTTTCTGAGGAATATTGATCGAGTGAAATTAGATACATTTTGCTATGAGTGACTAGAAGAAAGTATATAGCAGATACTGTGATTATTGGAATGGACGATGATACCTCCAAGTAATCCACTGATGTTGTGATTGGATATACAGTAAGTGTCAGCATTGAAGTAAATTATAATCAAATCAATTCAAAAATGTTACCAAGTTTAAAATAAATACAATATTCACAATGATCGAGAGATTGTACATTGCAATGTCCTTGCAGTATGTATTGTACAGAAGCATAATTCCACATTTGTCGCCCTTACTGGATAGCACAATTATTAGATATAAGTTTTATTAGCAACAAAGGGATTTTAAAAATATATACTCTTGACTTTGAGAATAATGAGATATCTCATCTTGATATTAGACTGAGTAATACGTAGAAATGAAGAATAATATTCCAGGGAAAAGAATTGGAGCTCTCTGAATTTCAAAGGCTGAGATAATTGTTCTATTTCACCTGAGCAAAAATCAGACTTTTTGAAAGAATATTGCAAGGGATATTATTGGTTGTTTGGTATGTGCATGGGCCTGAACAAATAGGTATTAATATAGTAGCATTGACAATAAGAAATATTGAATGAAATTTAAAAACAACACTTCATTTTTTCAAAGTCTATGTTAACTTGCTGTGCAATTATTGTAATTGATAATTGCTTTTAGAATTCTGACAGATAAATTGACTTAATATTTTGAAAACACTTTGCTGTGATGTTGATTGGATAGTCATTAAAGCATAAAACTGAAAATTAAAGCATAAAACTTAGCTGTATGATGTGAAAAAAATCATTCAGCAGCAATTGAAAAAAAAAATGATTTTGTTTAAAAATGCAGGCAATGCAAGATTTATATGCTATCAATAGTTTTCTTGAAGAGTCATGTCAATTTTGTTGATGTAATTTTTACCACAATAAATGTTCCGATATTTATTTCAGAATTAGGAGGAAAAGAATTAGGCCATGGAAGTGACTAATATTGTGAACAAAACACAGCGTCACTGACATTTGATACAGAAAGGAATTCTCATGATTGTGTGATTATTGTTCACTGACATCTAATATGGGAGGAAAAGGAGAATTGTCAACATTTCTGAGCAATTTTTTTCTTATAATGAAATGAAAATAAATATAATTTTGCAGGGCAATTTGTTTGAAAAAAGGAAACAGTCATTTCATATGACATTTGAGCTGAAGACTCATTCCCGTTTCCCCCATTGTAGTCTTTACAATAATTGAAAACTTAGTGTTGGTTGAACGAAAGAACAAATGGATATAATCAAAATGTTTTCTTGTACACCAAAAAAAGTAATGTAAAGCAATTTTATCATGAAAATTATATCGCTCTGAATGTAATCATTTCACACACAATAAATGTATGTGTTGAACTGAAATGTCATCATAGCTGTAGAATTGTTTTCCCCTGACAGGGAATGAGGATTCAGGAGGCAATCTGAGCTCAGGCATGTGGAAGATGTTTACTCATGCAGCAATCAGTTAATGAAGGGATCGTCCCCCGAGGCCAATCTCGGAAGGGAGATCCATAACACACTGTAACATGTACAGTAAAAAGCAGCATTTTTATGGACTTTCTGCATCACAATGGCCACATGCAATGTGATTACAGCCCTTCCCTCCTCATCCAGCCACCCAATTGAAACACATAATCACAGATGGGCATTCTAATGGACATCCCCAGATTCCTATTGGGATCTTTCCATGCATCTCATTGACTTTGATTCCAAAGTTATTCCTGAACTCCCTCGGGCCTCTCAGGATACCTTATCAGCTGGGGCATTTTGAGTTCTGCTATTCATTATATTTTACTTTATCAAAGCCAATTACTCCTCATATTGTTCACAGTTTTAATTATATATGTACAAAGAAATAGAAAAGACCGTTAATTTTAGCTTACTTGCTATAAGATTAGTAATATGACCTGTGTTATAAAGTTTGTTAGATTGTGTAAAATTATACAGCTCCTCTTTCTGTCAGGACTTCATAATTAATGAGCAGTCAACATCATACCGTGAAGTTAATTCCTAAAACTGGCTAACTTCAAATCTCTGTCTAAATGCTTTTCTATAATGTTTTAGTAGGCATTGGTTACATATATCAAACTTATGTTGCAAATTTCCCCTATTATACTCAAGAATCTGTAATTAGAACCTTTGTTAATATTCTGAGCAACTGTAAAATAATAACCATATCTGACAAATGAGCTCTTCTGTTGTCATTATAGCTGCTTAGTGAGTTAACTGGGCTGCATCCTGCAGCTGCTGTTTATTCATTTACTGGGACAATTATCCTTTCATTAATGAAGATCAGGATCGGTCATTTGTCTGTATGTCAGCATGCTCTTATCAAGAAATGTCTGGAATGCTGGAGTCCTGGCGTTGGAGTAGGTCCATTGGTGGTGTGCTTTCTTTTAATTTAAGGCTGGAACAGAATGTTAGTCTAGTTTATCACCCCCTGACACCTTGTATTTTAGTTCTAAGGTAGGCTGCCTATTTTTGATTGTCACACATATTGTATGAGCCATTATGTACCATTCTATTCCTGATGGGGGCAGGCCATGCCCAGAACAGCAAATCAACTAAGATTCAAGTATTGAAATAAAAATCACCATTCGCTACCATTGGTTTCTGTACAATGCAATATGTTTACGTTACTGAGCCTTAATTTCACACTTAAAGCTAGATATACTGGATTTGATCAATTCTTAAATATTAGATATAAGCAACAATTAATCTTAAAAACATTTCATAGCAAACTTAAAAATGATTAGAAATCTCATATAGCTGCCCATCATGTGTAAAAATGAACAACATTTATTGGAGTGTAAAGTAATCAGACGTTTCTTAATATGTAAGGCCGAATATTAATCCAATGATTTCTGTGAACGTTCAAATGAGAAGGGAACAGATATTACCTGTGAGTGTTGGATAGGGAATCATTAATTAGTTTGTGTTTGTGTTATCCTGGAATAAGAGAACTATTATTATTCTTTTAATATTGACTCTAAGAAATAATGGATTAAATTGAAATGTGAATTTGACGATGTTTGTTACAAAACCTAAACTCAATTACTGTGTGATTTTTGGAATTACAATGAATTGATAATTAATTTTAGAACTTTGGCAAAGTAAATGATTCAATATTTCCAAATAGATTTGCACTGATGTTGACTAGATATTTCTTCATCTGTCAGTTGAGAATGCAAATTCTGGCATGATGACATGGAAAGACATTAGACATTCAGTGAATGGTGATCAGAAATGGTTTGTCATTCAAAATTCTCAGATCTTCAAGATTTCTACACTTGGTTTCTCTACTTTTCTTCTGGAGAAATATAATATATAACAAGAACAAATTCTGCATTGTATTTGATTCATGTAATTTTTCATATCATCAATATTTAGACATTTGAGTCAGAATTATAATGAAAATAAGTCAATAAGGAAGATTTATTTTCACAGAAGCATACAGTCAACAGCATTTATCAACGTATTTGTTTCAATATTGTCTCTGAATAAACGGTTAAATACGTTTAATGGGGATCTGTTGACAATGTAATGAACCACAATATCATTTTATCATAATTTTTGGATTGAAAATCTATCAGGAAAAAATTCTTATATTCAGGACTTGCTTCATCTCGATACATGTTACACGTAGTATCCTCAGTCATAACCTGTCATCATGGGTCTGGGAAAGATGTAGTGTGTAAATTATAATAAGGTGTCTCCTCCATATGTTTGGATCTGGTGAGACTGTGATGTTTGCTATGATTATTCATCCTGAGCACAATAAGGTACGTAAAAAGTGTTTTTCACCGAACAGTAATTAGGTGGTCTTGAAGACCATTACAAGTACTTTGATTTCAATAATATTGAGCTGATTTCCATGATCTGGTAAATGTTTCACAACATTTTACTAAAATTCTGGATTCTAAGCATTCAGTGGGTTTCGTGCAAACACCCTTCACTTGTCGCCATTCTCAAATGAGGTGTCTGATGCTCAGGCACTGGCTGGAAGTCAAGGTGCCAGGAAGTCTGCTTCAACCTCTCCAAAACACAGCTCTTGGGCTGGTTGTAACAGGATCTACCGAACCTTTGTGAGCTCTTTGACAGGACTTTCCACTGTTTTCTGGAGCTGGTTACTTTGTCTACTGTTTCCTTTAGTTTGACATTTTTAGCTCTGCTTTCCCCAACTGTAAGAATATTTAGAATGTTCAATTATGGGCCACAGGTCACTTGACCTTAGCGGACAGATAAAATATGGTTCGCTTATTGTAGTAATAATGAATTGAGAATGTATCTTTGCATTTTAACAAATAAAATGTTTCAATTTTATCAGTGGTTTACAATGACATTGATTAGATAGTCATTAAGAGAGATCAACTGACAATTATTAGATAATTGCAGGATTATTGTATTGAAAAAGGATACAGATTACAGAGATCTTTTGGAAGGCATTGCTTTTTCATTCTAATATCGTTGTTGTTCAAGAAGTCTATGTAGCTGTTCATTGGTTCTCTTGTTCAGATAGTAATTTTATAATTCATATTGCTTTTATTGTGCCCGGAGTTTTGAGATTTGTATCAGATTAAGAAGAAAACGAGGAGCTATTACAACGAGAACCTAAGTGAATAGAAAGCACAGTAAATTTAAATTACAGAGGAAACAGAGAGTATTTGCTCCAAATAAGCAAATATTTTTTATGTCGAAAGTGTGGTGATGGACAAGCACAGCGGACCAGGCAGCATCCATGGAGCCAGAGATTCCCGATGAAGGATTGTTCCTGAAACATGGTTTCTCCTGCTCCTCAGATGCTACCTGACATTCTGTGCTATTCCAGCACCACATTCCTGACTCTGATCTTCAGCATCTGCTTTCCTCACTTTCTCCAAATATTTGTAATGGACATGAACTGAAAATGTTAGCCTCGGCAGTTGAACAAAACCAAATTTACACTTTTTTGTGCAATATTTGGACTGAAAATTGTTTGTGATCATGCAACACATTAGGACATATGAACACCTCTTCCGTTAGAATCCTTTGCCATTCATAATAAAGAATAATCACTGCTTTGAACAACCAGTGTCGTGTGTAATTACTGAACTGAAATACCAGAGGACAACTTCTGCATTTATTGGAGGGAATGATAACCAGATTCTTACTGTGGCAGTGGGGATTGATCTCAGGAACAATCAGATAGTTACTCTGATTATTCCACTGAACAGTAATTAGATGGTCATGAAGACCTTTGTGTGGCCTCATGTTTAGTGTTTTGTGTGAGCAATGATTTTAAAAATATTGAGATATTTTACAAGATTTAGGAACACTGATAATCAAGTGTTAAAGGCATTAACTAAAGTCAACTTTAAAAAAGTTAGAATTGCTTAGAGAAACGCAATTAAACTATTGTAGAATCCCTGTTAGCACAGTGTGGTATCAGGTCATTTCGTTGAATAAAATGACCCTCCAAAGAGTAACCCATCCAAACACTTTCCCAACTATATTCCTCGACATTTACTGCTGACTAACATACACATCCCTGAACACAATGTACAATTTAGCATGGCCAGCTCACCTAACCTGCACGTCTTTGGATTGTGGGAGGAAACCACAGCAAAGTCACATAGACTTGGGGAGAATGGGTAAAGTACACAAAGACAGTTACCCGAGGATGGGATCAAACCGAGATCCCTGGCACTGTGAGGCAGCATTGTTAATGACTGAGCCACTGTGAAACTATATGCAATAAGTAAAATCAGTGAGAGGTATGCAAAGACAAATTTCAAATAAACACCCTCCGCTATTGTCAAATCACGTAAAGTTTACATTCAATACGAATTGATGAATGGAAAACAAAAAAAACTCCAACAATTTACGAATGAAAAATAATTAGAAATTTAATTTGATGAAAGGTCATTCCAATATTTAGATGAATTGCAATTTTTAATAACAAATGTAGGTAATTAGCTGACTAATGAATAATTGGAAGTGGCATATGTTTACTTTACAGACGAAGAAACCGACTTGTTTTCCACCCTTGTAACACAGCAGAATAAAAATGTGAATGTCGAAATGTTTGAATCAAGCTCTTTCAAACAAAAAACTAATCACTTATGATCACTTCGCTTTTTACCTTTAAGACTGCAACATTCTCAAATATTTTTCAGGAGTTTAGAACCAGCAGAACTAGTTAATTTCTTTTCTTGGGAACCCGAAGAAGAGAATAAACAGCAGATACTGTGAAGAAGTCATTCAATACGAACATTCAACTGAAGACAACATTCCTTCTTTCTAAAAATGTTCAACTTTCAAAATTTCTAAATTTATTGTCATTGTTTAATGAAACAATAAAGAGATGCTGATGCTTTTTCATTGGATTTGCTTGCATGAAAAATGCTTAAGTCTTAAGTGTGAGCATTGAAGTGAAATATATTTACATTAATACAACTATGTTTCAACAGGTATAATAAATATTGATTGTCACAATGGTTGAGAGATTGTACACTGCAATACATATGAAGAATTAACATGATTCAATATTTCAAAAGCACTTTACTGTGATGTCGATTGAATATTTATTAAAATTAGTGAACTAAGTAATAAAACATAGTAGCTAGCTTTACATATTAAAGAAAAAATGAGACATACAGTGATTATTGAACAAAATTCTTTTCTGAACTCAAAAATATATGCAATATACAAATTGCGAATTTCTTTCCACTGGATTCCTTGTAGAGATGGTAAGTTGATTAATATTATAATCAAAGTGTCAGAATTAGGAAGAGAATTAATAGATCATGAAAATGAGCATGAAAATAAACAAACAATGAAGTCACTGCTGGGTGGTATATGAAGTGATTGTAATAATTGTGTCATTATTCTACAATGATGAATAATGTTGGAATTGAAACAACAAAAAATTCAACACTTCTTTTCTTACAATGCAATGAAAGCAATAATCATTTTGGAGCATACATGTTTGGAAAAAGCAGTCTTTTAATATGACATACAGTGAAGACAAACCTTTTTGCAAAACTGTAAGAAGTTCATAAATTCAAAATGTAGCTTTTGTTGAATTTGCAATAAAAATGGTTATAATTTGAATTATCTTTTGCACACACACAGAAGAGGAGCTTAAGGATTGTTAGAATATTTTTTAAAAATGTTTCCAGTGTTATTGTATTACAGTCAATATCCATGATAAATTTGAATTATTGGTTTAAACAACATAAATTGTCATTAACGACTGAACTGAAATATTAGATATCAAATGTGCTTACTGCATGGACGAGTAAACAAATGCTTACTGTTGTCATTAGTCTCAGGAACAATAAGATACTCAGGTTATTCCACTGAACAGTAATCAGCTGATGATGAATATCTTTGTGTCGCTTTATGTGCACTGTTTTGTGTGAACATTGACTTCAAGAAAATTGAGATATTTACATGAATTAGGAATAGATTGGTAATTGGGTGTTAAGGATCTTATTTAAGATTAGATTTTTAAATAATTAATATAATTGCTGAGCAAAACACACTTCAGACAGCATGCAATAAATGAGATAAGTGATTGTGAGAAACGAAGTTCAGTCATTTCAATAACTTCAGTCCGGAACAAGACCTAAATCAGTAGTATCATTTATTACGCTGTTGCAAGAGGGGTGTGGTGTCCACTGTCCACAAGGCTCACACACACTGAATTTAATGAGTACACAATATTTATGTAATTCGTTTATCTTCCCTCCTCCCATTGCTCCTTCACTGTTTACAACTATTTCTAATCTAAACCGGCTGTTTATCTCTGAACTCATCCAGCCTCGTCCCTTAAAGACTTTAGCATTTTTCATGCAACAAAATCCAATGAAAAAGCATCAGCTTCTCTTTATTGTTTCATTAAACAATGACAAGGCCGTTTGACCACCTCCCTCTGTGGTCTTATTGGTATTTATCCTTCTTCACTGCCATCTATTTCCGTGCTAACCAAAGCATAATTTCTTTTTATTCATTATTTACACCGAGCCTTATGACCTTTTGATGGTGTTATTTTGTTCCTGCTGAAGCGGGAAACAGATGCTTGTAATTGTTTGTAAAGGCATATCTAGCTTAACCTACACCCCTCCCCTCACAGCACCTTAACTATTTGTCTATAACATCTACCATTATTTGCAGACACATTTCATTCATGTATGCACATTTTAGCTAATACAAAAGCAATAATATATTTCCTTCACATAGTTTTCATTCTTATTAACTCAGCTCTTGGCTGAAACAATTATACATTGGTGTGAGTTCATTTACCTTGAATACACAATTATGATTGCAGAAGTAACACTGCTTTACATATATCCCACAGTGATAAATATGCAAAATCAAATTTCAAATGAAAGCACTTGGATATTTTCACAGCAGTTCAATCTCACATGCAATATAAATAGGTGAGTGGAAAATGAAAAACAATTCACACAATTCATCAACAGATCAATAATTAAAAATTTATAAATAAAAGGATTTGGCATTTGTTTATTCGACTGAAAAAGAAATGTATTTTTTCTCCTCGTTTTTATAGCACTGGAGCATCAAGTTCTATGTACTGTTTGAACTCAGATCTTCAGAACAAAAGAAAATAAATTAATATCATTACTTTGTATATTTCATCTGTATGACTACAACATTCTCAAATATTTTCCAACGAATATTGAGTGGAATTAGATACATTCTGTTATTAGTGATCTGAAAAAAAAATAGCAAATACTGTGATTATTGGAATGAACAACAGATGGAAGCATATCTAATATTAAATTGAAAGGCAATTCAATTGATTCTTAGATATTTTCTCATCAACATTCAGAGCTGCTGTTACACAACTCTGTGCAAGGTGGGAATTGAAACTGCTGTACCTCCTGGTCTGGTAACAGAGACACTATCAGAGCTGCAACCAGGCTGGGCAGGTCTAAATCACATGCTCACTGTGGTTACTCAAGTGAAAATTAATCAGATGTTTATTGTGATAATTGGATTGGAATTAAATGGATGGATCATATGTATAATG
This sequence comes from Chiloscyllium punctatum, assembly GCF_047496795.1. NCBI lineage: Eukaryota > Metazoa > Chordata > Chondrichthyes > Orectolobiformes > Hemiscylliidae > Chiloscyllium > Chiloscyllium punctatum. The sequence continues at coordinate 5,954,076 of NC_092745.1, read as the reverse complement.
TACTTAAAATTAAATAGTAATTTACAATAATGATGGGAGTTAACAGATGTCTTAATTAAATATGATTTTATGATAATTTGTGGAATGATAACTTGACAGATTTGTGTGATTACTGTAAATTGATAAATAAAAATGAATACAATCATACTACATGTTCATAATAGTTTCTCATTTAATAAAATGCAACATAAATTTTGTTTGTTCGACACGTAAGTTGGAACAAAATGATGACTTGGTCAGTCAATGTGACTATTCAGCTGAAGACAACTTTCATTCATTCTGAAAATGTCTGATTTCTAAGAAGCCACCATTTCCCATGAGTGTTTAATTAAACAAGAAAGATGTCAATCCTTTTTTTGTGTACTTCAAAAAAATTCATCGGAATTTAAATAATTGTGCGCAAGAAAAATATTCAACTATTATTGTGATTAGAAGCATAATAAATGTTAACGTTGAAGTGAATTACAATCAAATCATTTCTGAAGTGTTTCCAAGTTTAAAATGAAAAGCAATATTCACAATGATTGAGAGATTCTACATTGCTAAGTTCTTGCAATAATTATTACATGGAACCATAATTCCACACTTACATCCTTTGCCAAATTGAACAATTATTTGCTATTAGCAACAAATTGATTTTAAAACTACTATTAATGAATTTAAGAATAATGAGGTATCTCATCTTACTATTCCACTGAGTAATGTGCAGAAATGAAGAGAAAAATTGCAGTGTAAAGTAACTGGTGTTCTCTGAATATCAATGACTGTGATGACTGTGATTTTTCAAATGAGCAAAAGTCAGATATTTACAAAGGATGTCGCAAGGGCAGTTATTGGTCTTTTCTGTGTGTATTGGCCCGACCAAACAGGTTTTTATATTGTAGCATTCACAATAACAAATATGGAAAATATTAATAACACATTAACTTAGACTTCGTAACAAGCACAAAGTGCTGTGTAATTATTGTAATTGTTAATTGTTTCTAGAATATTGATAGATAAATTAACTTAATATTTTGAAAGCACTTTGCTCTGACGTCGATTGCATCATAATTAAGATTGATAAACAGAAAATTAATATATAAAAGTTCGCTTTAATAATTCTAAAAAATACTCAGCAACAATTGACACAGTTCCACATTGGGTTTTTTTGTTGAGTCATGTTTATTTTTTTAATTTTAATCGTGATAAATGTTTAGACATCTTTGTCAGAATATGGAAGAAAATAATTAGACCGTGAAAGTGAGTACTATTGTGAACAAAAGGTTAAATGAATGAAATTTGGTACAGAAAATTATTTTGCACAAAATGACTGATAATTACGTGATTATTGCTCATTGACAACTAATGCTGAAAGTAAAAGAAACAGATTCTAACATTTCCAAAGCAGGTTTTCTTCTTATAATGAAATTAAAATGCAAATCATTTTGTATTGATTTGAAAAAGTGTCATTTAATGTGATATTTGAGATGAAGAATCGTTCTTTTTCCCCCAGTGTAGTCTTTTCAATAATTTAAAATTTAGTGTTATTTGAGCTAAAGAACAAATGGGTGTACCTACATTGTTTTCTTGCGTACAAAAGAAGTAAAGTCAACAACATTTTTAAGTTTCGTAGAGTTAATTAGCAAAATGCATTGAAGCTATCATGCATGAAGTGAGATAAGTGAGAGAGAGAGACAAATTTAATGTTCAAATGAACACGTCGATATTTTGAAAGCATATCAATCTTATGAATTATGAATTGGTGGATGGAAAATAAAAACAAATTCCTGACAATTCAAGAATGAATAGTAATAAGAAATTTAATTTGTTCAAAGCACATAACAATATTTAGATGAATTGCCATATTTAGTTACAGTTGTAGGTGATCAACTGACCAATGAATAATATGAAGTTGCATTTGATTATTTTGCTGAAGAGGAATTTTGACTGTTTATTTTTTCATCTTAATAATACTGGAGAATAAGAATTTATGTGCTTGAAATGTCTGAACTAGGTTCTTTCAAACAGAGAAAAAAAAACAGTGAGTATCATTTCTTAGACTCTTCCAACTTTAAGATCGCAACATTCTCAATTATTTTTCAAGGAATGTTGAACGAGCAGATATGATACGTTTTATTAGTGACCTGAAGAAAACAAGTAATAGATATGGTGATGATTGAAATGCACAGCAGATTGAAGCATATGTCATGTTGTTTTGAAAAGCAGTTCAATCTATGCCAGGTATTTTCTCATGAATATTTGGAGCTGCTCTGACACATCTCTGCTGAAGGTGGGAATTGAAATCATTCCTCCTGATCTTGTCGTAAAGACACTGTCAGAGCTCCACACGGACCCTTCATAATGCCCCCACCCCGGAAGGGTAGGACCATAGTCACATGCTTACTGTGGCAACAGAAATGAAAACGAATCAGATGTTTATTGTAATAATTTGTATGGGAATTAATTACATATTTTCTGTGTGTAATGAACTGACAAAATGAATTAGTAATTTACAGTAAAGTTGTAACAAAGCAATAATGACTTTAATTAAATATGAATGTCATGAAGATCCATGATAGAAAAAAGAGCCTAATCATTTGATCATTGTACACTGATGAACAAAAATCAATAAAATAGTTCCATATGTTCAAAGCAAGTTTTCACGCAATGAAAAGAAAATTAAAATGCTTTTTCAACATAAATGAATAGGAAAATAAATGAATTAGTCACACAATACGACTATTCATCTGAAGACAACTTCCCTTCTTTCCCAAAATGTTCAAATTCCCAAAGTTCAAAATGTACTGTGACTATTTCATGGAACAATAGAGATGTTAGCTCCTTTTGTTGTAATTCAAACGTCACAAGAATTTTAAATGATTTTGTTCCATGAAAAATGATTAACTTGTATCGTGTTTATAAATACAGTAAATGTTAACATGTAAGCGAAACGTAATTAAATCAATTCAACTTTTGCTAGGGTTAAAATAAAAATTGATATTTACAACGCACACTGCAAATCTTTACATTATTTCATGCATGAGCCATAATTCCACAGATATACCCTGAAATATATTGAACAATGATTAGATAATAGCAGCAATTGGATTGTCAAAATTCTATCAGTTAATTTAAGAATACTGAGAAATCTTAGTTGATTATTTCACTGAACAATATGGAGAAACGTCCAGGAATTATTCTAATGAAAAGTAATTACAGTTTTCTGAACGCTTCAGGCTGAGATAAGCGTGATCAATCAAATGAGCAATCATCAAATATTTACAATGAGGCATTGAATGGGAAGACATTGGTTCCATTATGGGATCGTTCAGCTGAACAGTAAATTGATTTTTATATTGTAGGGTTCGTACTCAGAAACAATTGATGCAATTAAAATGCGATTCTCACTATATTTGTTAGAAAGATTAACTCCAATAATTGTGCAATTATCGTAATGGCAGTGACTGGAAAAATAGCATTATAATCTGAAAAAAATAAATTGATTTAATATTCTAAAAGCACTTTGCTGTGATGATTATTGGATATTCATTAAGATCGATAAACTGAGGAATACAATATAATAGCTAGCTTTATGGATTCACAAAAATGAGTCATTCAGTTCTTATTCAGCAGAATTGTTTTTGGGTCAAACATGCAGGATTACAAGAATGACATGTTACCATCCATTGGTTTGCTTCTTGAGACGTACTTTTAATTTATATACTTTTGATCATGACCAATGTTTCGATATTCCTGTCCGAAGTAGGAATTAATAAGATAGTGAAAGTGCGAATGACAGTGAACGTAAGATACAGGGAACTTCCATAATTTTGTGATGATTGTACATTGATAAATAACTTTGGAGTAAAAAATGTAAATCAACATGTTCAAAGCAGTTTTTTTGCTCATAGCAAATTGAAAATTTCAAAACTCCTTCTGCAGTGCACATGATTTGAAAACGCATCAGTCACCAGTCACAAACAACATCGGTGCGAGACAATAAGACCCTTATGAAGGGTATTCTACTCAACAGGAAGTCGAGGACCTTGAACATCTTCATGTCATTCTTGCAAAGAACACTCTTATTATTCCTAAAGTTTTATTATTGTAAATATTTCGACATTTGTATCAGAACTAGGAAGAAAATGAGAAGCGATTCACATGAGTATTTTCATGAGTGAAAGTCAAAATAAATTAACAGTGCCATCTTTCAATATTTTCTCTGAATAAGCAGATAAAGATTTTTAAGGTGCAAGCTCAAAATGTTTTCACCTACAGTTTGTACTAAGCCAAAATACATCATTTTATTTTGCGATACTTCAACTGCATTGGAAATCTGCTATGTCTGCTGACGTTCGCGTCCTCGCTCATTTGTAATAAAGCATTGTTATTGGTTTTAGTGAAACATTTCATGTGCAATTACTGAAGTGAAATGTAAGAAATCAAGTGCATTTATTGGATGGAACTGCTCCCCAAATGTTTATTGTGGTTCTTGTTCTCAGAAACAATAAGATACTTACTCAGGTTTTTCTCCAGAGCAGTAATTAGATGACCAGGAAGACATTTGTGTAGCTGTGTGTGCCGTGTTCAGTGAGCATTTTTTTTCAATCACAACTATATTTTAAGAATATCGGAAGGGATTAATAATCGTCTGTTAAAGATCTTAATTAAAGTCATATTTTCTTTTAAAAATTACGAGAATTCCTTTGTGCAACAATAATTTGGAGATCTCGATGTTGGACTAGGGTGGACAAAGTTAAAAATCACATGACACCAGGTTATAGTCTAACAGGCTTATTTATAAGCACGAGCTTTAAAGGCTATGGCTCTGCATCAGGTGATCTGGTCTCTTAGGAGAGATACTACTAGAGATACACAAGTGCCTTTCATTATCGTCCCAACAAGGAAGGTTGGGATTATAATCAATTGGGATTACTCAAATGAAACCCAACCAGTGTTCATTCCGATAATTGGGCTGGGAATTAATTAGACTGTTTCTGTGCAATGGACTGAGAATGAAATAGTAACTCACTATAATAATGGTACTAAGCACATATGCTCTTACTTACAAATTAATATCAGGATAATTGTAAGAAAGATAAATCGACATATCATGAGCTTATTGTAAATTCATAAAAAATACTACTGCTGAATACGTTTAAAGCAGTTTTTCTTGTCAAGAAAAAGATAACGAGAATGTTTAGCAGTCGGACGGAATCGGAAGAAAAGGTCATTCACTGTGACTATTCAGCTGCAGACATCTTCTCTTCCTTCCACAAATGTATAACTTGCAACAATTCCAAATGTATTCTGATTGATAAAGGAAAGAGCAAACACCTGTAAATTCTATTTTTTTGTTTACAAAAAAGTCACAAATTTAAATAATCTTACTGTGATCAGAATTACAATAAATCTTTGTGTTGAAGAAAAATATAATCAAATCAAATCAAAATATACATCGATATTCACAATAATTGGCAGAGTGAACACTGCAATATCTTTCCATCAGTTGATGTACTGAGCCATATTTCCACTTTTCTATCCCTGACTGGATTGATTAATGGTTAGATATTAGCAATAACTAAATTATTAATATGCTGTCAGTGAACTGAATATTAATGAGAAACTTCACATTACCGTTTCAACGAGCAATATGTCGAAATAAATAGTAATTATTGGTGAAATTTCATTAGATATCTCTTAATCGATGAGGCTGTGATTACTTTAATTGTTGAAATGAGTAGTATTCCAATATTTCCAATGAGCATTGGATGGAAAATTGATGCTTTTTGGTGTAGAGATGAATTTTTTTTATTGTAGTATTGGCAGTAATAATCAATGGATTAAATTATGATGTGCATCACACCTTACTGAATATTTTCAAGTTTTCTAACAGGTTTCTCGTCCAATCTTCAATTTAAAAAGGGTAATTTTAGCTCAGCACATCAGTAACTGCAAACATTTTCAACACATCTCCAAAGTTATTAATCTTATAATTAAAAAAATTCAAACAATTACATCTGTAAATGTCATTGACTATATGTTTAGATTATCGTCAAGTTCGTTCTCTACTTATTTTCTTCCTATTTCTGACACCAGTGGCTAAATATTGATTAGATTAAATGTCATATGAGTGAGGTATTAGTTTTCTCTGAAAGATCTGTGCAGCACAAGAATGGGTCCTTTGGCCCGTAACGTTGTGCTGAATATAATGCAAAAGAAACTCATCCCTTCAGCCTATCCTTGGTCCATATCCGTCCAAATTATCTAAATGAACATTAAATAGCCTTAATATATCTGCCTCCACCACCAACCCTTGAAGTTCATTCCAGAAACCTACCACTCCCTGTGTAAAAAGTAAATGCCCCTCACATGCCCCTTGAACTTCCCCCCACAACCTTAAATGCATGCCTCATAGTCTTGACGTTTCAACTCTGGGAAGAAATTTCCTGACTGACAACCCTACCTATGGATCTCATGATTGCATAGACTTCAATCAATTCTTCCCCTCAGCCACCGCCACTCTACAAAAAAGCAGCCTCTCCAAATCCAGGAAGCATCCTGGTAAACGCCCTCTGTGCCATCCTCAAAGCCTCCATACCCTTCCTGAAATGTGGCGAACAGAAGTGAATACATTACTTTAAGTATGCCTTAACCAAAGTCTTACAAAGTTGCAAAGTGATATTTTGACCCTTGTAACCAGTTCCCTGACCAATAAAGGCCAGCATGCCATTTGCCTTCCTTACCACCCTATCTACTTGCATGGACACTTTCAGGGAGCCATGGTCTTGAACGCCAACATCCCTTTGAACAACAAAGCTGTTCAGGGTCCTGCCTTGATTATCTACTTTTCCTTAATATTTGAGCTCCCAAAGTGAGACACCTCACACTTGTATGGATTAAGCTTTACCTTTAATTTCTCTGCCCATAGCTGCAGTTTATCTTTTTCCTGCTGCATTCTTTGACAACCTTCTATATTATTCACAACTACACTGAACTTTGTATCATCTGCAAGCTTATTAACTCACCCAATTAGGTTTTAATTCATGTCACTTCTATATATTTGTATCGTAACCAGAAGGGTTCCAGTACAGATCCCTGTGGAAAAAAGACAGAAAATGAGGGAAATTTCTTGAATAAGTGTGTTTTTTTCAATGACAAAACAATTCTGACGAATAATCTCTGAAGTTGTGATTTTTGTTTTAAATTAACCCAATATTTTAATTCTCAGTTTACTGATCTTAATGAATATCCAGTACAAACTGCTTTGAACATATTGAATCATTTTAAGTGTTGAGTTCTAACATTAATTATTATTTGATTGTCATTTCAATTCTCACACCATCATGAGATTCACATTTTAGTTGAATACATTATTTCTTAGCGCCAGTATCACAATGAAATATTAACATTCTTTTCCGGTCAACACAACTGCAATCAACCAGAGTTTTCTCACCCAACACTTATAGTAACTATCTCATTCTCTTTCATTTGAATTCTCGCATTAATGGAAGGATTAATAATCAGCCTTATCAATTAATAGATGGCTAATTATTTTTCACTTCAATATTTCAGTTTTTTCTGATATACTGCACAATTACATTGCAATAAGGATTTTCTTATCAACTTTAAATTTGGTTTCAGCCATTTTAAAACTAATTATTGCTAATGTCTAACTGGTAATCATTGTTTAAATGCAATTTATCCAGCTGTCCATGTGGAACAATGGCTCAAGACATCAACTGACAAACAATATTGCACTCTACAATCTCTTAATCTTAGCAAAATAATTTTCAGTATGGAAGCTTAGTTGGATTGAATTTGCTGTGAGCAAAAATACATTCTGAGGAAGGGTCACTGGACCCAAAGTATTAACACTGAATGCTTCCCACCGATGCTGCCAGACCTGCTGTGTAGTTTTCCAGCAATTACTGATTTTGTTTCTGAGTTCCAGTATCCACAGCTTTTTGCGTTCTTGTACTGATTGTATTTTACTTCAATGCTAACATTTCTATATTTCTGATTATTACAAAAGAGCTAACTATTTTTCACATTAAACATTATTTAAATTTCATGTATTTCTTGTGTACACAAACCTGAATTAACAAATGTTTGATCTATTCTTTTACAATAAATCTTGAATTCTTAGAAATCACAATTTTGTGAAACTGAGGAAAGTTGTCTTTCGCTGAGTAGTCACGTTGAATGGCGAATGCTTTATTTCCAATTCATCTGCATTACAAATCAGGTCAATGTTAATTTATGTATATGAATAACTGCTTCAAACATATTGAATTATTTGATTATCATGAGACTTATATTTATTTAAGATCATTGTCGCTTCGTTCCATCATTATTAGAAATTAGGAATTCTTTTTATCCCTTACACACTAGAATTGTCTAATATAATCCTAGTCCAATTATCACGATAAATATCTGAGCAGTTTTCCCTGTGAGTAACCACAGTAAGTATGTGATTATAGTCCTGCCATTCCTGCATGGGAACATTATGGAGGGCTCTGGTAATGTCTTCACTAATAGACCAGGAGGCAGGCGTTCAATTCCTACCTTAAACAGAGATGTGTCAAAGCACCTCAGAGTTTATTAGAAAATATCTAAGTGTCAATTGAATTACTTTTCAATCCAACATTTTCTCAACTTGTATCTGTTGTTGATTATAATGGTCACAATATCTTGAATTTATTTGCTTCAGGTCACTGATTAAAGTATGAATGTTATTAGGGTGAGGGGGAAAGTTTTCAAAGGGTTCGGAGGGGCAACTCTTTTCACAACGTGTGTTTGGCATATTGAGATGAGCTGTGACAGGAAAGTCAGCAGCTGGTACAATTACAACATCTGAAAGACTTTCGGACAGTTACATGGATAGAAAACATCCAGAGGGATATGGGGCAAACACAGGAAAATGGGACTAGTTTAGTTTCGGAAACCTGGCCGGAATGCCAAGTTTGGCTGAATGGCCTGTTTCCGTGCTGTATCAGTCTAACTTTCTACATTTCAAACTTGACTGTGATAAGTAAAAGAAAGCAAAAACGGGTATTAATTCTATATTGTGTCCATAAAAAAGTGACATGAATTTTAAATAATTGTGTCACATGAAATAGTTCACTCTTATTGTGATTAGAAATACAATGAATGCGAGCACTAAAGTGAAATATAATTGAATATATTCAACTGTGTTTCCATGGTTAAAATAAAAATTGATCTTCACAATGATTGTGAGTTTGTACACTGCAATATATTCACATCAGCTCATGTACTGAGCTATTATTGCACATTTATACCCCTTACTGAACTTAACAATAGTTACATATTAGCATCACATAGATTTTTGAAAATATATCAGTGCACTTCAAAGAAGGAGATATTTAATGTTGCTATGTGACTGTGCAATGTGTAGACATCAACAGCAATCATTGCAGTGAAAAGTAATTACAGTTCTCTGAACTTATAAGGCTGAGATTACTGTGATTATTCAAATGAGCAAAAGTCAGATTTCAAAGCATGTTGGGTATAAAATCATTGGTTCCATTGTGGGATACTTGACCTGAAAACAATAGTATTGTTACAATGGATTAAATGAAACAATGGATTAAATTAAAATATGGATCTGACTATACATGTTAGAAAGAAAAAAAATCTGTAATTATAATAAGGGTAATGAAATCATAATAAATGTAATCAGAACAAATAAGTTGACTCAACATTTTAAAAGCACTTTGCTCTGATGTTGATTAGACATTATTAAGATCAGTAAACTGAAGACTAAAATGTAACAGCTGGATTGATGGATTGAGGACAATAAATAAGCCAGTCAGTAATTATTGAAAAGAAATGACTTTTGTGGGCGGCATGGTGGCACAGTGGTTAGCACTGCTGCCTCACAGCGCCAGAGACCCGGGTTCAATTCCTGCCCCAGGCGATTGACTGTGTGGAGTTTGCACATTCTCCCCGTGTCTGCGTGGGTTTCCTCCGGGTGCTCCGGTTTCCTCCCACACTCCAAAGATGTGCAGGTCAGGTGAATTGGTCATTCTAAATTGCCCATAGTGTTAGGTAAGGGGTAGATATAGATATCGGGGTATGGGTGTGTTACGCTTCGGCGGGGTGGTGTGGACTTGTTGGGCCGAAGGGCCTGTTTCCACACTGTAAGTAATCTAATCTAATCTAATCAAAATGCAGTCAATACAGAAGCAATGTATTTCATTCAATTAGTTTACATGTAGAAATGTATGCTTTTAGATTATTTAATTTTATCCTGATCGATGTTCAAACATTTGTGTCTGAATTAGCAAGAAAATAAGGAGATAACGAAAGTGAATATCAGAGTGACCACAAGATACAGTCCAGGACATTTGATAGAAAAAGGAATTTGCATAATTTTGTAATTATTGAACATTGTTAACCGATTAACTCCTCAGGTACTGAAGCAGTCCAACCCCAAGAACAACAAGATCTGGATGATTTGGGCTGACAAGGGGCAACTAACATACATGCCACACAAACGCAGGGTGCGACCATCACGTATAAGAAATGACCTAACTACCATCACTTGACATTCAATGCTTTTACCAACACTGAACACCCACTATCAACATTATCCTGGGGATAATCATTGATCAGAAACTGAATTGGTCTCACCTCACAAACACAGTGGCTACAAGAGTAATTCAACTCCTGACTCCTGAAAGCCTGCCCAACAGCTACCAGGCACAAGTCAGGAGTGTGATGGAATACTCCCCAATTGCCTGGATTAGTGCCGCCCTAACAACACTCAAGGAACCCATGGCCACTTCCATCTCGAAGGACAAAGGCAGCAGCTAGATGGAAATACAACTACCTTCAAGTTCCCCTCCAAGGTACTAACCCACCCTGACTTGGGAATATATTGCCATTCTTTCACTGTCGGTGGGTGAATGTCCTGGAAATCCCCACGCCAATGGTATTGTGGGTCAACCCACAGCAGGTAGACTGCAGCGGTTCAAGAAGACAGCTCAGCACCAATTTCTCAAGGGTAACTAGGGACGGGCAAAAAATGCTGGGCCCAGCCAGTGACAACCAATTTACATCAAATAAATATTAAAATAATGTCTGCAAGATCAAAACGGCTCCAACGCTGTCCTAGCTGCAATCTCTGCCTCTTCTTATTGACAAAGATAAAAGGTTACCTTGCTCAACTTGCTCATCAGTACAGTATTCCGCCCAGCCCTCTCTTATACCAACCAGCAGCATTTCCATCACCAGCAGCAACTCCGCTTAAAATATTTTGTCAGTAACTTTTCATTAACTGGTTACTTCAATTACAATGCAATCTCTACAAACAGACCAAGTACCTTTTAGGCAACAACAAATTTTCGAACAACTTTTCTTGATCTCTCTCTGCCATTCTTTTTGGTTATATGAGGTAGGGAGGGATTGGATCACCACAGTGATGTAAGATATATGTAACACAGTGAGATAGGAAAGCTAGTATGGCTCACGTTGACTCTTAGACCCCACACAGTGGAACAACACATTCACTGCATAATAAACACAACACAACATTTCAACCCGGTGTGACAGTAATAAAATGTGGATCGGTTGGACAGGCTGGATTTGTTTCAGCCGGAGTTTGTGAGAGTGAGGGGTGACATGTCTGAAGTGTCTAAGATCCTGAATGGTTTGTTAAGGAGGATGTGGAAAGGATGTTTCCTCTTGTAGGTCATATGTGAACTCGAGAGAATTGCTTTAAAATTAGATTCACCCTTTCAGGACAGAGATGAGGAGATTTATTTCCTCTCAGAGGGCTGTGCAGCTTTGGAACTCTCTGCCCCAAAAGGTGGGCTCACTGAGTATTTTAAGATACAGGTTGATAGGTTCTTGTTAAGGGACGTTGAGGGGAGATGGAACACAAATCACGAAGAGATCAGGCCTGGCCTTATTGAATGATGGAGTGGACTTGAGGGGCTGAAACTTCACCTTCTGCTTCTTTCTCACATGACACAGGACTAAGAGCTTTGTTGAAAATTCATTCACTGGGTGTAGGTGCCACTGGCTATGGGCAGCATTTATTACCCAGAGGGCAGGTAAGAGTCAACCACATTGCTGTGGGTCAGGGGTCACATGTAGACGAGATCAGGTAAGGATGGCAACTTCATTCCCTAAAGGACATCAGTGACCGAGTTGGATGTTTCCTGACAATCGAGAATAATTTCATCAATAGACTCATAATTCTAGATGATTATTGAATTCAAACTGCTGAAACTGACTGACCATGTGGCTGGCAGTGAATCCAACACAAGTGAATGGAAACATTGCTCAGAGTCTGGTTCTGGAACATTCAATACAACCAGGAAATGGAAAGTGAATACTTAGCTGAAAACAAGGCCACTGCTTTGTTCGAGTTAAAATCATTCAATGTTCAGTTACGAACATTATTGACTCACAGAATATGCGAACCTGCAGAATCACAGTAAAAGGGAAAAGTAAACAACATTCTTGGCAAAGCCAGAATGAACCAACTGCTTGTATAAAAATAGCTCAGAACAAAGTGGCTGAATCCTCCACAAACTGACAAATCAGATTTGTAGATAGAGATTGGAAATCTTTAGAAAAAACCCTTCCCTGCTGATGGCGTGTGCTAGAAACCATTCTCAGTGTGAACTGCCACTTATTTCCCCTCACAAAAGGAGGTGTGTTGCTCACTTACAGACTGACTTACAGACAAAGGAAACCTGATCTGAGACTCGCAGGTTAATTAAGCTATTTGTGACAGTCCATTGTACACAACAAGAGCTTAGACCACAACAGATTCTAGTGAAACCAACAGTGCAATGAAAATGGCGAATTAGTCTTTATAATTATGCAGCCTCTCTCAATTAAAATAATCCCAGTCAACTTCTCAACATTTTAAAACTATTAATATCAATGAATATATATTTATTTCCATTCCTAATTTCCTCCAAAAATGTATCTGATTATTCTCTTCAAAATATATTTTAAATGGTATATTCCAAATCACAATTCATTTCCAAGTATTCTTAGAGCAAAACAACTTGCAAACTAAAATAGATTTCATGTCAATAATGACACTGGAAACTTTGTTATGTAGTTCAACCATATTTCCAAATATTGTTTTGTTTGATTATTGCAGTGAAGCTAAAATTAAAGTCTATTTGTTTTCTCTGATATCCTTCCATTACTTTATTCCCTAATGAGAATGCCCATGGTGTAATGGGTGACAAAAATTAAATAAAATTGAATTTTCATTGCAAGAACTTGTAGAAATAATCACATATTATTCAGTTCATTCATTGTCGTTGATTATCTGTTATTTTCATTGTATGATCACGTTAAATTCACTTAAATAATCAAAGTAGAATTTTCACCTCTATAGATATGTAAAGTGAATGTCAAATTATTAATATTTCAAGTAAAACCAAATTCACATTTTGCTCTGTTTTATACCAGGAATGACAGGATGTGTTGAATTATTATGGGAAACAGGAACAAGTGAAGGTGGTGGCTCTCAGACGTGAGGCCTTAAAGCCAAAGGGCCAGGTGGTAGTTACAGTGGGGAAAGGTACCTAGTGCCCCGCTTTCCTCAGAAGGCAGTGAGGATGGTGAAACTGACTGGAACGGGTTAGATGACAAAGCACCCACGTATGGACAGAGGGACGACAATGGGTGGGATGAACCACCGCCCTATAAGGTCCAGAAGGCCGTGTCTATGGCACCACCGGGAATCAAAGCTCAACTTAGACAGTAGGGAGCAACAAAGGGAACTGACAGAAACCAAACCTGAACCGTTCACCTGCTGAATAACAGATATTGGTGAATGAACACCCAGCCTGATAGAGAAATGGTAATAACGGGCCTTATTGGGACAATATGGATGAATTCGTAGAGGTACACAGTCTCACCGAAGATGATGTACGGACCCTCCCTCGGCCCAATATGCCCTGAAGTGTACAGCAGAAACTGTACCTGCAATGAGAGGATGGGGTGTGAGCCGGTTCCCCCCAGAGTACAGCTGATCCATGGCGCCAGGCATTTACAGATATTACAGGGACACACTGGGGAGGGGACAGGCTGAATGGGCTAAAGTAACCTTGGTGACTCAGGGACCCAAGGTTAATATCGAGGATCATACAGAGAGGAAGCCTGAGGTGTGTAAGGACCACGGGGGATTACCAAACCCCAACCTGTGATGATGAAATCGGTTTGATGTATTTAAAAGATGACATAGGACCCCATTTAACTGGAATTATAAACATGGGACTCCCAGTGGGAGATAATTCTAACCGCATTCTGAATTGGGCCATGAGAGCTGAGGCAAACACAGAAACACAGGGGAATAGCTGCAGTACAGGGAGGGTAATCAGACCCACAATGTTACAAGGGAAGCAGGAAAGGGCACAGAGACAAGGAACATAGGCAGAGAGAGGGAGGTTGTTAATATTGTGAGTGGCCTGTGTTCATGTAGGTATATGCATAGTCCATGAATATTCATTGATGTGCTGTTAAGGGGCCAACACTTGCATGATTCTAACACCAGAGCATCTTTGTCAGTTACCGATAAGGATTTACCCCTCACCCCCTCAATTACTGAAACGAGAGCACTCGGAGAGGGAACTAAGGATGCTGGATGAAGCAAACCTGCCCCGATGTAGACCGGGAGTATGACAAAATATATTCAGATATGGAGGTGTGAAACTCAAGAAGGAACCATTCTGGGAGTTGCTCCTATTTATTCTAAAATTGCAACTATTGACATCAACACACGAATTTAAACATGGGGATGCTCCGGCCAGGACTGGGACAGATAGAAAAGGAGAGGCAACCTCTCCGGAGTAGCTACATTGCAGGGAGACTGGGACAGTCAGAGAATCTGGTCGGTTATAGCTCGGACCCTCTCAGCGGTGTGCTTAACTCAAACTGGAAAGTGGGTTGTTATCTATCGACCCTGTAGAGATCGAGGGCCCTCTCACTCCCCACACAAACGGGATCTCATCAAAGCTGGGGTTGAAGAGACAGTAATTGTGGCAGTGATAGATTGACGGAAGCTGGAAATAGTCTGGGTCAATACCTGTGGACATTGCATGGCAGAAGAGAGTGGTGTTTCCTGACCGAGGAGAACAGGCCTCCAGGATACTATTACCTCACGGATCCCGCAATATTCCAGTATATCCCACTGATGTGTGTTTGATGGATTTCGTCACACTGATCTTACCAACACCTCATCACCTCAAGCAGTGAGAAAAAAACTGTTAATAAACCGGGTATTGGATCAGGTTAGCCAGGCCAGGCTTAAAATTAACACACAGAGAGTGCAAGTGGGAAGGTATACCCGCCACTACAGCGGACAGCTCGAACTGACAACCGGAAGCGGCAGAGACAGGCCACTATAAATGCCGGAGGAAATAGCACAGAAGCGCTTCACAGGAGGGTCCCAAGTACTGAGGATGTCACCGATACAGGGGACGAAACGTTTGCAAGACAAATTCCCAGCTCGGCGAACAGAACCACAACAACGAGCACCCGAGCTACAAATCTTCTCCCAAACGTTGAATACAGAATGCAGGGTGAAAGGCAGAATACTTGGCAGTGTGGAGGAACAGAGAGAACATGGGGTCCATGTCCATGTCAAAATCACCACGCAAGTTGGTAGGTTTGTTAAAAAGGCAAATGTTGCGTTAGCTTTCCTTAGCAAGGGGATCGATTTTAAGAACCGCGAGGTTTTACTGCATCTATATAGCATCCTGGTGAGACCACACTTGGAATATGTGTTCAATTCTGGTCCCATCTTTACAGGAAGGATGTGCAAGTTTTAGAGAGCGTAGACAGGAGATATACCAGGATGCCGCCTGGAATGGAGGGCATTTCTTATGAAGAAAGGTTGAGGGAGCTAAGGCTTTTCTCATTGGAGTGAAGAAGGGGGCGAGGCGACTTGGTAGAGGTGAACAAGGTGATGAGAGGCACAGAGTGAGTGAATAGTCAGAGACTTTTCCTCCTATGGCATAAATGGCTATTACAAGGGGGTGTAATTTTAAGATGATTTGGAGGATGGATCAGAGGATAGAGAATGGTAGGTGGTTGGAAAGCACTGCCAATGGTGGTAGTAAAATTAGACACATTCGGGACATTTAATAGACTCTTGGACAGATACATGGATAATCGTAAAATGAAGTGTATGTAGGTTAGTTTGATCTTACAGTTGGATAAAAGGTTTGAATGAAATAATGTCCTAAGGGTCTTGGGCTGAACTGTTCTGTGTTCTGAGTTCTGTCTGGTAAACTGGTTAATAAGCTCAGATCAATGTAAAAAGAATATGGCATTCAGGAGGAGCTAGTGATCTGGATATAAAATTTGTTTGATGGTAGGAGCCAAGAGGGTGAAGGGGGACATGTTTTTCTGACTGGTGGTATGTGACCAGTGATGTAGTGGGCCCATTGTTGTTTGTTATTTGGATAAATGGTTTGGATGGGAATATTGGTTTCCTGGTAAGTAAGCTTCATGGGTGACACTGACATTGGTGATAAAGTGGTTAGTGGAAAGATTATAAATAATACAACAAGATTAACAGTACTACTGGGATAGTGGGCTGAAAAATAGCAGATGGAGTTTATTTAGATAAACGTGAAGTGTTCCATTTTGGTTAAACAAACCAGGGTGGGACTTGTACGGTTAATGTTCGGGCCCTGGATAGTGTTGTCAGTCTGTGACCCAGGGATGCAGGTACACAATTCTTTGAAAGTGGCATCACAAGTAGACAGGCTGGTGAAGCAGGCATTTGGGGTGGTTACCTTCATTGGAGAGAGCATTAAGAGTAAGAGTTGGGATGTCATGTTGTGGCTGTTAAAAAACATTGGTGGGGCCACCATTAAAACATTATTGATCAGTAGGAAGAACTCATCTAGTTCACTAACTTCCTTGAGGGAAGGACATCAAATATTCTAACCTGGTCTGGCCAACATGTGACTCCAGACCCACAGCAATATGGCTGACTCTGAGGTACCCTCTCAGTAATTAGCAGTGGGTTCAAAGAATGTTAGTTTAGGCAGTGACACCCACATCCCATGACTGAATAAATAAAAATACCTATGTCCCTCCGTACCTCTGTAAACTCCTCCAGCTGCAGCAATCCGTACTGGCTTTGTAACACCGTTCCGACCCTGACCACTCTCTGTAACACTCTCACCACCTCCAGCACCTTCACCTCTCCCTGTTCCATTCGTGTCAATAAACCCTGACCATGGTTCCCCTTCCCACAGTCCTCCTCCTGCGAGCAGACCCATTGCAATCCATTAACATTTACTCCTAAAACACTCTCTCACTTCAGGATTTTAAGTACTTTTTGGTGATCTTCTCAGCCTCATAATCTAGTATGATCCCTTTTGCCCTGAGTGAGGGATCAGTGGGGATTTCTTGCTGAGGTGTTTACTGTTTCAATTGAATGATCTTCTGTCGTGTTTTACACTGTTCCTTCAAATGGTTTCCACTGTTCAATTACAGGCACATATTTCAGTCTGTTTAGCCTGTTTACCTTGGTCAGTTCTCCTCTCAAACTCATGTAATTGGCTATTTTTGCTTCTAGTTGTAGCTTGTCCTTTCTTTGATTCACTTTAAAACTTTATATTTCTTTCAACTGCACTTCATCACAATTTCCCGAAGGATCTCTCCCGGTGACATGACTCATTCACTAAGTTTCATTACACGGTCGCCGTGCGATGGTTATGTCCCTTAACAGTTGCACAATGTGTTTTTCAAAGAAACACTGAAAAAGAAATTCTCCGAACTCCTCTTCCAATATCAATGTTGACTGTGTGATTGTCCCAGATTATACAAATATTGAAGTTTTCCAAAATTATCACAATGTGTTTGTCAAAAAATTTAAATGAGTTCCTGTGTAATGCAGTGATGAGCAATAGAATGCTGTTCAGTGGCTAAAACTGTTCTGCTGCTTGTGTCCTTGGCGAGTAGTAGCCAGAATCTATATTCAGACTGACTCTACTTCATGATCTGAGACCAAATGCTTTCTCTGTAATGCCTTTCTTATCTATTATTGTTAGTATTACCCATTTTGCCTGAGTTTCTGCAAGATTGTGAACCATTGAATATTTATGTCCAACTCTTGTTCATCCTGTAACCATATCTCTCTGGTGTCTAAACGTCTTCTATGTCTGTGTCAGAAATCCATCTGCCTTATTGATGAGACTTCGTCCATTCAAAAAAAAAACATAACTTACTCTTTCCCACAATTTCCTGTCGCAAACCTATTCACTGATGTCCAGTTTTGGAAAATCGCTGTCCCATCCTGTTCCTTTCTGCTTGTCTATGGCCACATCCCTGTGCTGTTCCGATGTTCCACCTTTTCTCTTTGGATTTAGAAAGCTCCTTTGACCTGAATCCAGTCCCTGCATCCTCTCTGTCAGTTTTAAGCCCTGTCCTTAAACCTACTGACATGATTAGCCAGGATACTGGTCCCAGCACAATTCCAGTGGGACCCTCCTAATTATTTTTTTTTAATATAAATCAGGTAGGGGATGTGGGTGTCTCTGACTGACCAGCCTTTCTTGCCCAGCCCGAGCTGCCCTTCAGCTGAGTAACGTGCTCGGCCATTTCAGAGGGCAATTGAGAGGCAAACACTTTGCTGTGGGTGTGTCATGAAGACCATGTGAGCATGATCAGATCTCGTTGTCGAAAAGGCAAGTGGGCGGCACGGTGGTTCAGTGATTAGCACTCCTGCCTCAGAGCACCAAGGTCCAAGGTTCGATTCCAGCCGCGGGCGACTGTGTGGAGTTTGCACATTCTCCACGTGTCTGCGTGAATTGCCTCCAGATGCTCCGGTTTCCTCCCAAAGTCCAAAGACGCGTAGGTCAGGCGAATTGGCCATGCTAAATTGCCCATGCTAAATTGCCCATAATGTTAGGTGTATTAGGTCGAGGGATTTGGGTCTGAGTGGGTTACTCTTCGGAGTGTTGACGTGGACTGATTGGGCCGAAAGGCCTGTTTCCACACTGTATGGAATCTAGTCTAAGGGATTGTGATATTTGTACACCAGCAATGGTTTCATATTTGTTTATGGATTGTTAATTGCTATTTTTAAAATTATTGATTTTAAATTCCACCATATCTTATGATGGGATTCAAACCTGCCTCCCCTGAATATCAGCTGAGGTTTTGGACAAATGCCCTAACAATAATGTTACTAGGACATCACTTCACCTGCTCACTGGTTGCTCATCCCTGAGAAGTGATACATGAAGCTAAACCCAATCTTCCAACATGATTGTGTGATCCTGAAGCCTTCCAGCACTCTGCTGATATCACTCAGTCTCTCTCCATGTGGTATCACTCACTGTGTGGGTCTAATTGCTGCCTCTGTCAGTGTCTCCAGCTACTCCAGATCCTGAGCCAACAGAATTCTCCACTCCAGAGAGATGCAACAGTGCAGGCTGTTGCGCTGATGGAGTTTGGGATTTTTCAGTATTCTGTGGGGCTCATTTCCATTCTCCTTGTGTAACTCTCACTGCATCAGTCTAATTTCCCATTCTGTCTATCTCTCTGTCTCCTGTAGGTACTCAGGAAGTTGCTGACTCAATAGACTTCCCAACTGCTGTGTGTCTCATCCATCACCTCATTGAAGATGGTTGGTCAGGCAGAGAGACAAAGGGCAGGGAGATCTGGACCCTTCAATAAATCCTGCAGTGAGGTAAGATCACTGATAGTGCACAGAGCAGAGAGCAAGGAGGTGCTCCAAACATCGCTAACAAGACATGACATCGATACAGTGCTGGATGCGGAGCACAGTATAGACACACCCCATGCTCAATCACCATGTCTATTTTAACTTATGTTGCACTGAGACAGCATGGCGAGTTCATAGTTATCAATCCAGGCCTGCGCTGTCTTAGTGAGCATTAGGACAACAGAGGTTAAAGTTGGCCTCCGACAAGAGGTTGTGAATGCTGCCTGGGATCTTTCTGTTCTGTGTTCTCCCTCCAACACTGTACTAAGACTCCCTTCTCTGCAACACTGTATCTATGGCATGGCTTGTGCAATTGTGTCTTCAGTCATTTATAACTCCTACATTAGTCCCTGTCCCTGTAACCTCCTCCCTTGCCGATAGTCCCTCCACATATTTGAAATGTTTTGCATTCCAGACTACCATTCCCATCGCTGTAACTTGCTTCAGTGTCTGATAACATGCCATATTTTGGTACACTAATCCTCTTTAGCTGGATACAGAGTGATACAGCACGGAAACAGAACCTGTGGTCCAACCCCTCAATGCTGCCCATGTTTCATATACTGAAGGAGTCTCATTTGCCTGCATTTGGCCCTTATCTCTTCAAACCTTCTCCTCTCCATGTACCTGCCCAAATGTCTTTTCCATGCTGGAATTATTCTTGTCTCTCCCATGTGCCCCTGGCAGTCCGGTCCGTCTATGCACCATCCTCTGTGGATAATGTTCCCCCTAAGCTCCCACTTTAAATCCTTGCTCTCTCACCTCCTTTTTATACCCTCTAGTTTTGGACTCACCTACCCTTGGTTATTCAACATTCTTAGGGTCACCTCGTGGGCTCCTCTGCCCAAGGGAAATATTTAGGACAATGTTACAAATATCTATAAACGTATGTAACAAAGTGCTGGCCAATGTCGGCAAATGTGCCAAATGTCGCTTTCCCCACCCTGTCCACCTGTGATGCCACTTCCGAGGAACAATGTAACTTGCACCTCCTGGTCTCTCTCTCTCTCTGTGTTCAACAACCGAGGCCAGAGCCCTTCCATTAACTGTATTAGTCCTCCCTGGTTTGTCTTAACAAAATCCAACAGCTGAATTAAACTCCATCTTTCATTCCTTGGTCCACTGGCCCAGTTGGTCAAGATCCCCTTTGATAACCGTATTTACTGCCCACTACACCATTCATTTGATCATCAACAAACTATCGCACAATCACTCCTATATTTTCAACCAAATCGTTTATGTAGATGATGCACATCAGTGGACCCAGCCCAGATCCTTTCTTCAATAATGGAATAAAACCATGTTCTTGTCATAGAGCCATACAGCATGGAAACTGACCCTTCAGTTTATACCCACCATAATCTAAAACTAAACTCTTCCCAGCTGCCTGTTGCTGGCCCATATCACTCCAACCCTTCCCTATTCACCTGTTTATCCAAATATCTTTTAAACGTTGTAATTATACCCACATCAAACCCTTTCTCAGGAAGTTCATTCCACTCTCAAACCACCCTCTGTGTAGCAAATTGCCCCATAACTTCTTTTTGAACATCTCTCTCCTCTAACCTTAAACATGTGGCCCCTCCTCTTGAGACCCCCCCCCCCATCCTGAGGAAAAGGCAATTACCATTAAATTGATCTATATACCTCATTTTTTTTTCATATAAAGTGCTCTGTGCACTTTATAGCATCATTCTCAACCTCCAGGCTCCAGTGGAAAAAGACTCAGCCTATCCACCCATTGTTCAGAACTCAGGCCTTCCATACCCAGCAATATCCTGGTAAATCTCTTCTGAATGTCCTGCAGCTTAATAATATCCTCCCTATAACTGGGCGACCAGAACTGGACAGAGTATTGAAGAACAGGCCTCACAAATATCTGTGCAATCGCAACATGACGTCCCAAATCCTCCACTCAATGGACTGAGCAATAGTCAGACATGCCAAGCACTGTCTTATCCATCCTGTGATGAGAGCTTCAAGAATTAGATACCTGAACCCGGAGTTCCTTCTGCTCTAAAACACTAACCGAAGCCTTAACATTAATTGTCTAAGCTCTACCCTTGTTTGTTTTACCAAATGCATTACCTCGTATTTATTCAGATTGAATTCCATCTCTAGTTTTCCAGCCCATTCACTCCCTCCATCAAGATCCCTTTGTAATCTCAGAAAACATCCTTCACTGTCCATGATGCCACCCTCCAGCCTGCCAGCCCATCACACATGGCTGTCGGTAGTACACATACCTTTGCTAGGGGCTCCACAATTTCTTCCCTAGCATCCCACAGTGTCCTGTGATGCACTTAATCAGGTTCAGGGACTTGCATAGCTTTGTGTTTTAAAACCCCCAGCACCACCTCTTTTATAACATGCACTCTTTTCAAGTCACAGAGATATACAGCGTAGAAACAGACCCTTCGGTCCCCAACTTGTTCAGGCTTACCAGAAGATCTAAATAAATCCATTCCCTTTTCCAGCAATTGGCCCATATACGTCTACACCCTAACTATTCAGATGCCCATCCAGATACCTTTTAAATGTTGTAATTGTATCAGTCTCCATTACTTTCTCTCTCAGCTCATTCCATACACACATCACCATGTGTGTGAAGAAGCTGTCCCTTCAGTCCCTCTGTAAACCATTCACCTCTAACCTTAAACCTATGCCGTCTAGGTTTGGACTCCCCAACTTCTGGGAAAAGGCCTTGAATGCTTACCCTTTCCATGCCCCTCATGTTCATATAAACCTCTGTAAGGTCACCCCTCAGTCTCCGATTCTCCAGTGACAGTAACCCCAGCTTATTCAGCAACTACCCGGGCAATATCTTGTTAATGTTTTCTGAGCCCTTTCAAGTTTCACAACATCATTCCTGTAGCAGAGAGACTGGAATTGCAGAGAACTCCAATTGTGGCCGAATGTATTACTCTTGTTCCCTGAGTTCCCCAGTCTTTCTCCACAGTAAGTTCTGGAGTGAAATAATTGTTTAGGATCTTAGCAAATATCCTGCAGTTCCAAACATCTATGGCCTCATTGATCTTTAATGAACACTATTTTGTCCTGAGTTACTTATGCACTCTTAATATACTGATACAATCACTTTTGGATTCCCCTTTCCTTCTCTGCTGAGGCTATTTCATTTAGTCTTTCTCCATTCCTGTTTTCTACTCAAAGTGTATTCCTACAGCACCTGTATATCCTCAGGGATTCCCTTGATCCAGCTGCCTATACATGACATGTGCCCCCTTTTCCTTGACCAGACCCTCAATAGACAGCCAGTGATTCCGAATGCTGTCAGCATTGACCTGCACACAGGAAAATGCTGGCGCTGATCGATCAGTTTATCTCACGTTTAAAATATTCTCACTTGCCAAACTTCCCTTTCCCTGTAAATAATTCCCTTCCCCCCCAATCACATTTTGAAAGTTACTAGCTAATACAATCAAGATTGGTCAGGCTCCATTTTAAAACTTGCACTTGTGGACCAGGCCTGTCCTTTTCCAAAGCTGTTTTCAAACGACTAGAACTGTGGTCACTTTGGCAAAATGCTTTCCCACTCCTGTCTAAGTCCCTTTCCCTACCTTGATTCCCAAGTGGAGGTCAGGTTTTGCCCCTTTCTCTTTTCAGGCCATTTACATATTGATTGCGAGTTTTCTGGAACACAATTAGCAAATTTCTCCCTTGCAAACGCTGAACACTGGCAGTCCCAGTCTAGGTTTGGAAAGTTCAAAAACCCCTACCGTAACAGCCCTATTATTGTGGTTGGTATTTAAGATGTCCCGACATATTTGTTCCTCAGTCTGCCACAGATTATTCGGGGTCAGCAGTCCGATCGTATCAAAGTGATGACCCATTCTTATTTCTCTGTTCCACTAACATCGCTTCACTGGGCGATCCCACAGGAATATCCTCTCTAAGTACTGCTGTGATGATTCATGCAATCAAAATCCAACCACCACACGTCCTCTCTTGCCTCCCCTTCCAGTAGCATCTCTACCTAGCCAGTCCTCTAACTGCCAGTCCTGCCCCTCCCTCAGCTGTGTTTCTGTAATAACTATAATATCCCAGTCCCATGTTCCAATCCATGCCTTGAGTTCATCTTCCTTAGCTGTCTGACCCCGTGCATTGAAATAAATGCAGTTTAATCATTAGTTTTCCCCCATTCCCGGCTATGTTCTTGTCTGCTGAAATTGCTGTCTTTAACTCATGTACCAGCCTCAATCTTCTTTCTGGTCTTACGTTTATTTAAGGTCCAACACCCTGCCAGACGAGGTTACATCCTCTCAAGCATCTCTAGTAATTTAGCCACCAGGATATGGGTCCCTCTCCCGCTCCCAGTTGAGGTGTTGTTCCCACCCTGTCAACCTGTGCTGACACCTTCATGGATCTATGGACTTGTCCACCATGGTCCCTGTATTCCTCAGTACTCCGCAAGAACCTACATTTTATTATGTCTGTTCTTCGCTTATCGCACCTCCCACAGAGTATTACCTCACTTCCATCAGAACTGAACTCTGCTTAGATTATCATCCAATCGACATAGGACTGCAGACGGAGACCATCCTCCTCACTGTGAACAACACCCTCACCTTTCATGTCATCTGCAAACCGACTAATGATACCTTCTGCTTTCACATCCGAGTTATTAATGTTCAATGGTTCCTGCACAGTTCCCTGTGGTACACCCGGTGGTGAAAATATTCTATCCACCAATTTTGCATCCAATTTGCTAACTTGCCTTGGAACCCAGTCTTTTTGGACCAGCCTTCCATGTTGGATCTTGTTTAAGGACTTATTCAAGTCCGTGTAAACCACATCATCTGCACAGCCTTCATCAATATACTTAAGCATCATTTAAAAAAAAACTGAACTGAATTCCTCAGAAGTATCTTCCTCTGCCAAATCCATGGTGACTAAACTGAGTTGATCCTTACCTTTGCAAGTGTCGATTCATCCTCACAATTGTTTCCAATAATTTCCCTCCCCCTGCTGTCAGATTATCTGCTCTGTAATTACCTGGCCTATCCCTGCTGCCCTTCTTGAATAAAGGAACCACATTAGCGATCCTCCAGTCATTCAGCACTTCACATTTGTCCAGCAAAGTATTATATATATCCACTAGGGCCCCAGCAATCTCTGGGTAATTGGCACGGGGTCAACGAATGCTGGTCCAGGCAGTGACACCCTCATCCCATGAATGAACAAATAAAAATACATATGTCCCTCCCTACCTCTGCAAACACCTCCAGCTGCAGCAATCCGTACTGGCTTTGTAACACCGTTCAGGCCCTGACCACTCTCTGTAACACTCTCACCACCTCCAGCACTTTCACCTCTCCATGTTCGTATGGTGTCAGTAAACCTTGACAATGATTCCCCTTCCCATTGCCCTCCTCCTGCGAGCAGACCCATTGCAATCCCTTTAAAACTTACTCTAAAACTCTCCCTCACTTCAGGATTTTACGTACTTTGTAGTGATCTTCTCAGCCTCATAATCTAGTATGACCCATTTTGTCCTGAGTGAGTGTCCGGTGGGGATTTCTTGCTGAGTTTTTGTCTGTTCAGTGGAATGTCCTTTTTAAAGAGTATTTTACACTGCTCCTTCAAATGTTTTCCACTGTTCATTTATAGGCACATATTTCAGTCTGTTTTGCCTGTTTATCTTGGTCAGTTCTCCTCTCAAACTCATGTCATTGGCTATTTTTGTTTCTAGTTGTAGCTTGTCCTTTCTGTGTTTCACTTTAAAACTTTATATTTCTTTAAACTGCACTTTATCACAATTTCCCCGAGGATCTCTCCAGGTGACATTACTCATTCACGAAGTTTTATCACATAACAGTCTCTCTGAGACAGTTACATCCCTCGCAAGTTGCACAATGTGTTATTCTAAGAAACACTGAAAAAGATTCTCTGAACTCCTCTTCCAATATCACTGTTGTCAGTGAGATTGTCCCAGACTTTGCGAATATTGATGTTTCACTAAATGTTCACCATGCCTGTATTAAACATTCCAATGAATTCCTATTTATTGCAGTGACGAGCCATGAAATGCTGTTCGGTGGGTGGTCGAAAACTGTTCTGCTGCTTGTGTCCTTGGCAAGTAGTAGCCAGAATTAACATTCAGACTGACTCTACTTCATGATCTGATGCCAAATGCTTTCTCTGAAATGCCTCTCTTACCCATTATTGTTAGCGTCGTCCATTTTGCCTGAATTTGCACAAGGTTGTGAACCATTGAATATTTATGTTCCACCTTTTGTTCGCCCTGTAACCACACCTCTCTGATGTCTAAATCTCTTTTATCTCTGCGTCACAAATCCATCTACCTTTTTGCAGAGACTTTGTCCATTAATAAAAAACATAATTTACTCGTTCCCACAATTTCCTGTCACAAATGGATTTGCTGATCTACAGTTTTAGTTAAACTCTGTCCCATCCTGTTCCTTTCTGTTGTCTTCGGTCACATTCCCACGCTGCTCTGATGCTTCACGTTTTCTCTTTGGATTTGGAAAGCTCCTTTCACCTGAAGCCTGTCCCTGCATCCTCTCTGTCAGTTTCAAGCCCTGTCCATAAATCTACCAACGTGATTGGTCAGGACATTGTTCCACTGGAACTGTGCTGGGACCAATCTGAATGGATCTTATTTAAAAATCAGGTATGGGATGTGGGTGTCTGTGTATGACTAGCCTTTATTGCCCATCCCTTGCATGCCCTTGAGCTAAGCAGCTGGCTCGCCCATTTCACAGGGTCATTGAGAGGCAAACACTTTGCTGTGGGTATGTCGTGCAGACCACATGAGAGTGAACTGTTGTCTTTCTCTGAAGGTCAAGTGTTTGGATTTTTATCGATACTTATTCATGGATTGTTATTTCCAATTTCTAAAACATATATTCATTTAAAATTCCACATGGTTAGAAGTTAGAAAGAAGAAGGGGGCCGGTCACTTTGTTGGGTCTGTATTGCAGACTGTTGTAGACCCAAGAGATACCAGAGGAGCAGCTGTGTAGAGAGATTGCAGATAACTATAGGAATAACAGAGGAGTGCAGGCTGGAGACTTTAATTTTCCCTGTACTGACTGGGCCACCTCGAGTATAAAAAGACCTGGACGGAGGGCAATTTTTCAAATGTGTCCAAGGAAGGTTCCTAAATCAATATGCAGGGAGCCCTACTCTACTCAGGCAGGTGCAACACTGGACCTTCACTCAGAAAACAAGGTCGGCCAAGTGACTGAAGTGTCATTCAGAGAGCACTTTGGCTCCAGTGCCCACAACTGTCTTCGTTTTAACATAGTTTTGGAAAAAGATCAGCAGGTTCACAGATTGAAGAGGAAAACTAGAACAGGGCCAGGTTTTGGGCCATTCTGCAGGATCTGGCCAGCGTCAATGCCGTGAATTTAAAATTGCACAACGCCCAGTTATAATCTAACTCGCTTTGGAAGCGCTGGTGATCACTGTAACAGATGAAAGGTTTAAACTAAATTTGTTTGATATTATATTCCATGACACTGCCATCCTGTTGTTATGAATTATGTATCTTAGGATTGTGCTCCACAACCACCTGATGAAGTAGCAGTGTTCTGAAAGCTAGTGCTTTCAAATAAACCGGTTGAACTGTAACTGAATGTCATGTAATTTTTAACTGTGTACACCTTAGTCCAACTCCAGCACTTCCACATTATGATTCTAATCGATTGGGTGAGTCTGATTGAAGGAAAAGGAACAACTGGCAAATGGGAGGCTTTTCAAAGTGTGATCTCAAGAATCCAGGACCAGTATGCCCCATTGGGGTAAAGGGAAAAGCTGGCAGGGTTAGGGATCCTTAGCTGATGAGGGATAATAAGGCTCTGATCTTGAAATAAAGACTGCATGCGTTGGGTTTAAGCTCTTCGTATCTACATATTCTTAAAGACACGATCAATCTGTGGAGACCTGACAATCCTCTCCGTCCCTGTAACACTCCCAATCTGCAGAAGTCATTCCAATGCCCATGACTCTTTCAATACAGTTCCTACAAGACCCACTATCTATGTGATACCTTTCCATTGCCAGCACCCACCCTGTCAATGTAAGCTCGTCCAGTGTCTCCATCCATCTACTCATTTCCACAATCTTCTCCAGCTCTTCCATGTGTAAATATCACCCTCCCCTACAACCCTTCCCACTTCGACCAAACTGGAGGAGGTTACTAATGCTCCCTAATCTGTGAAACTGTCTCCAACCAAAATTGCTGTCTTTATCACTTGGAGAATTTATCTGATTCCACACCCTCTTTATCTAAATAACCTGCAGAACCTAAGCCTTCCTGTGTCTATAAACATCTTCAGTCACGACTACCCTCTATACGTCTATTTGTTTTTCCAATCTGTACAACCCACTTTATCTCTGTACTCAGCTCCATTCACCTGAAACATTCCTGTCTGTGTAAAACACCCCATCCTATAACTTCCTTATCCCTGTAAACTGTTCCATTCCTCCCAACCTCCCCATCTCCATGAACTCCTGTAGGCCCGACAGCTCTCCACATTTCTGTAACCTCCTGTGGCTCTATGCTCCTCCCTCCCTGTGAAAGCACCTCCAGTCCCCACAATTCTCGCAGTCTGCTCCAGATCAGACCATTGTTGTCTCTGTTACCTCATACAACTTTAGCAACGCCTCGTATTTGTGTCACCTCATTCCGATCGCATCCTCTCCCACTTCCCGAATCCTCTTGCTGCCATCATAACCCTTGCTATTGAGAACAAGGAATAGCACATTCCAGTACAAGCCCTTCCGCCCTCAATATTGTGCTGGCCTTTAATCTTACTCTGAAGATGAAACGAACCTACATACTTTCCATATTACTATCATTGTTGTGCCTATCCAAGAGTTGCTTAGATGTCTGTAATGTGTCTGAATCTACTACCATGGCTGGCAGTCCATTCCACGCACCCACCACACTCTGTGTAAATAACATACCAGTCCCTTCCATGCCAACAGGATGTCCCAACACAATCTAGTAGCACCTGCCAGCACCTGGCCCAAATCCCTCTGATATCTAAGCTAAACCTTCCGCCAATTACCTTGTGATAGCCATTTCACCATGGGAAGTAGTCTCTGGTTATCCACTCTATCTATGCCTCTCATTCCCTTGTACACCTCGATCAAGTCACCATTCTTCCTCCTTCGCTGTGATCAGAAAAGCCCTCGCTTCCACAACCTCCCTTCTATGGGCATGCCCTTCAGTCCAGGCAGCATCCTGCTAAATCTCCTCTGCACTGTCTTTAAAGCTTCCACATCCTTCCTATAATGAAGCGAACAGAACTGTTCACAATATTCCAAGTGTGGTCTAACTGGGGTTCTGTAGAGCAGCAGCAAAATCTCACATCTCTTAAATTCAATCCCCCTGCTAATGAAAGCCAACACACCGTCCGCATTCTTAACAGCCTGTCAACTTGGGTGGTAACCTGAGGAACATAGGATCCCTTTGTTCCTGCACGCTGCTAAGAATCCTGCCTTTAACCACGTAAAGGTTCTGTGCAGAATCCTCCAATCTAAAACTATCCCTATCTTTGTAAGTTCCTCCAGTCCCTACAACACTCATAAACTGTGAAACCTCCTCAAGTCCATATATTCCTAATGTCTGCAAAATCCTCCCGTCCTGATGTCCCTCCATATCTCTGTAACCCCCACCATCCTCCAGTGCTCTTCTGGGGAACATTGCAGAGGAAGGAGGAGTTGGAGAGTCTGGGCCATGTTCTGAGGTATGAAGGGCTGCAGAACCTGAAGGATAGTACAAATGTCGGAAGGGACATGGGACTTGAAGAAAGTTAGAGGTTCCGGGATTCATTGAA
Source organism: Chiloscyllium punctatum (assembly GCF_047496795.1). Lineage (NCBI taxonomy): Eukaryota > Metazoa > Chordata > Chondrichthyes > Orectolobiformes > Hemiscylliidae > Chiloscyllium > Chiloscyllium punctatum. Next base: position 5,924,523 of record NC_092745.1, on the reverse strand, counting down.
CCTGAAGGATGGGACAGGGAATGGCTTGTGGAACCTGGAGGATATTATGATTTGAACCGCAGGTAATTTTTGATAGGACCATTCAGCCGATCTCACAGTCATAGAGATGTACAGCATGGAAACAGACCCTTCATTCCAACCCAGCCATGCCGACAGGATATTCCAACCCAATCTAGTCCCATCTGCCAGTCCCTGGCCTATATCCCTCCAAACCCTTTCTATTCATATATCCATCCAAATGCTACTTAAATGTTGCAATTGTACCATCTGTAAGATTGGCTGAAAGATCCAATCAAACATTACCTGTGGTTCAAATCATAGCATCCTCCAGGTTCCACAACCCATTCGTGGTCCCATCCTGCAGATCAGATATCACAACCCAATGTAGTCCCATCTGCTAGCACTCGGCCCATCTCCCTCTAAATCTTTCCTACTCCAGTCTTTCCTTAGGGCACTCATACTATTCATTATAATCTAGGTGTGGTCTGACTTGTACCTTGCATCGTTTTAGCAAGACCTCCCTATTTTTAGACTCCATTCCCTTTGTAATAAATGGCAACATTTGATTTGCCTTCTCTATGACCTGCTGATCCTGTAAGCTACCTGTTTCAGATTGATTCACAAGGATTCCCAAAACCTTTGTGCAGTCAGTCTGAAACCAAACGGTGTGAGCCTGACAGTAAGTCGGGAACGTGCTGGAATGTGCTATCAAGAATATGACAATAAATGATAACTAGATACTTAGAAACAATGGGAGATGCATGATTTTATAAAAGGGGAATATTTTTAAATCTGTTGGATTCTATATTTTGGTGTAACCATAAATGGCTGAATAGATAAGGGAGGGGGAGGCTAGTTGCGGTAGAGGGATATTTGAAATTTCAGAAGCATTTTGACAAGTTTCAACAAGGGCTAGAAATTAGCTCGTGAGAGAATAGGGCCCCTGAAAGGTCAATGAGGCTGTCTGTGTGGAATCACTGCTGATGGGTGAAATACTGAAAAAAAATTTTGTGTTTGGATTTACTACGGATAAAGACATGGAAGCTCGGGAACTTAGGAAAATACATCGGGATGTCTTGAAAAGAATTCACATTGGAGAACAGGAGGTGCTGGATGTCTTAAAATGCAATAAGTTAGGTAAAACCTTGGGACATGATCAGATGTATCCCAGCACCTTGTGAGAAGCGAGGGAGAAAATTGCAGGCCCCCTCCCAGAGATATTTGCATCATCAACAACCACTACAGACCAGTGAGACTGATGGGAGGGTGTTAAGTTGTTGGAGGAGATTCTGAGGGAAACGATCATTATGCCTTTGGAAAGGTAAGGACAGATTAACGATCGTCAGCATGGCTTTGTGCATGGGAAATCATGCCTCAAATGTGAGTGTGGAGATAGACAGGTGAGAGATCAAAACAGAGCAGTCAGTACACGATATCCACATGAGCTTTATCAAGGCCTTTGACAAGGTTCTGCATGGCAGACTGGATAGTAAGTTTAGATCACACATAACCAGGGAGCGCTCACTAACTAGATACAAAACAGATTGACGGTAGGAGACAGAGCATGTTCATAGAGGGTTGCCGCTCAAACTGCAGGCCTGTGACCAACGGTGTGCCATGGGGTTCGGTGCTGGGTCACTGTTGTGCATCATTTATATAAACAGTTTGAATGATAATACAGGAGTCATGGTTAGCAAGTTTGTGAGTGAGACTGAAATTGGTGATAATGTGGACAGTGAAGAGGGTTATCGAAGAGTACAATGGAATCAACAGTACTGCTGGACCAGTGAGGTTAGGAATAACAGCTGGAGAAATGCAAGATGTTGTACTGTGGTAAAGCAGACCAGGCTGGACTTGTACAGTTAATGTTCGGGTCCTGGGTACTGTTGTCAATCGTTGACCCAGGGATGTAGTTACACAGTCTTTTGAAAGTAGCGTCACAGGTAGACAGGCTGGTGAAGCAGGCGTTTGAGAAGGTTACCCTTCATTGGGCAGAGCATTGAGAGTAGGAGTTGGGATGTCATGGTGTATCTGTACAGGATATTAGTGAGGCCACCGAATAAGCATTGTTGATTATCTGATAAAAATCAACATGTTCACGTATGTCCATTAGAGAGGGACATCTGGCATTCTTGCCTGGTCTGGCTCACATGTGACTCCAGTCCCACAGCAATATGGCTGACTCTGAGCTGCCTCTGGGCAATGAGCAGTGGGTAATGTATGTTGGTCCATCCGGTGACATCCTCACGCCATGAATGAATCAATGAAAATACAGATGTCCATCCCTACCTCTGCAAACAGCTCGAGCTGCAGCAATTCTGGCTTTGTAACACTGTTCAGGCCTTTGCCCCTCTCTGTAAACCCTCACCACCTCCAGCACCTTCAATTCTCCCTGTTCTGATCATCTGATTAAACGCTGACAATGTTCCCTCATCCTACTGCACTCCTCCTGCTCGGAGACTCCCTAGTGATCTCTTTAACAAATGTGTCCACATTTCTAAACGTTGGCTTCTTCAGAATTGATCATTTGTTTTCATTAAATCAAATCAATTCCACTAAGTCCTGGGCCAAGACAGTCCGAAGTGCGGAAGGAGCATTGGGAAGGTGTCGAACACTTCGAGATTTGGTGTGGGGAAAAATGGGAATCCAGGAGAAAAAAACACAAGGAGCGTGCTGCCACACCAACGCCCCACCCACCCCCTTCCCATGGCTGCCTTCTGCCCAAGCGTAACAGAATCTGTGAAAGGCAACATCGGTCTGTACAGCCAACTCTAGACCCCAACCCCCCGCCCCCACTGAGTGAGGGAGAGAGTCAGTCTCGTCTGTGACCCACCGCCAAAGAGATGATAAGATAGGAAGGATGAATCCCCTCACAATTATCCCAGTGCCTTTGTTACAAATTCAAACAATTCCCTGTTAATGCAGTGTCTAATACTGTGATATCACTCAGTATGTCTCCATGTGGCATCCCTCGCTGTGTCGGTCTATTTGCTGCCTCTGTCAGCATTTCTCCCTCTTACAGATGGTCTGAGATCCTGAGTCAACAGAATTGTCCATTCCAGAGAGATGCATCAGCCCGAGCAAGGGATGGAGACTGGGAATTTCGAGACCTCTGCTGGACTCAGTGCCACTCTGCATGAGTTATCCTTTCTGCATTATTAGTTTCCCATTCCGTCTATTTCTGTCTCATACAGGTAATCAGGATGTTCCTAACTCCTGTCTCATCCATCACCTCATTGAAGCTGGTTGGTCAGCCAGAGAGAGATGGAGAGGGAGATCTGGAGCCTTCAGTAAATCCTGCAACCGGTTAGATCACTCACAGGAAACAGCACAAGGTGGGGGTAGTGGACTTCTATATTCAGACCTGGAAGACAGGACATAGATACAGAGCTGCGCAAGGAACAGCAACATTTTAGGTTTCATTCCCACCATCTTGTGAGGGTCCTGCTTTCACCTCTGCTGTACTGGTCCTCAATGCGACAGCACAGGGGATCACAGGCATCAATCCTGACCCATGCTGTATTCGTGATCTCAGTAATATCCTCCAATCCCGATAATCCTTCCTCTGTTTGCAATCTCCATACCATTCTCTCTGTCTCTGTCAGGTTCTCCAGTCCCTAACACCCTAATCCCTAACCTTCTCCAGTAGATACTAAATTCCTTCATCCCTGTAAACCCTGACAGCCCTGTCTATCCCTGTGAGCTCCTCCCACCAACACCACCCTCCGTGTCAATGTATTTGTCTTTAACCTCTCCATCGGTCCCTACCTATGTAATCTTCTCCAGCTCCTACAGCTGTTCCTTAGCTGTGAAAAATTGTAATCTCCTTATCCTTCTCCAATTCTTTGATCGTTATCTTTTTAAATTTCACCCTCATTCCTGACACCATATCCCTCGCGACCACAGGAACCACTTTCAGTTTATGCAACTCTCCCTATTTGTGTAACTATCTCCAACCCAGTAACATGGCAATCTACATGGCCTTTCTATCTATGTAGCCTCCAGGGCCTAGAAGCCTTCTTATATCTGTAAATGTCTTCAGTCATAACAACCTTCCATATCTATTAGTATACACATTACTCTCCTAGATGAAACAGCTCCCTGTCTGTGCCTCTCAGACTGCCTACCTCTTCCTTTCTCCATCCCTATCCCTATCTCCAGAATCTAATCCAGCTCCCTCTATCTCTGCAATATCCTCCGATCCCCAAACCCCTTTGTCCCATGAACATTCTTGACCAGATGTAACTCTGTTTAACTGTAACATCCTCGAGTCCCTGTAAGCCTCCCTATCTCTGTTATCTCTACACATCTGTTCAACCCCCTCCCACTACTGAGGAATGACTCCCTGTATTCGCCATAAGGGAGATGGAATGACAGTGAACAGATATGATGGAACTGTCATTCCGGAGATTTAGCTGCAGAATGACCATCGCTGGGAAGTGAATACTGAAGGGTTGTGGGATAGAGACATTAGAGTCAGAGAGATATACAGCATGGAAATCGACCCTTCGGTCCAACCCATTCATGCTGAGCAGGTATCCCAACCCAATCTAGTCCCAATCGGCAGACTAGTCAAAAAGCCAACAACTTGTGAAGGAAGGATGAGTTTAATGCATTAATGAGACAGTCATGTGGATCTGAATATGAAAAGTGGCGCTGAGAATAAACAACCAGCAGCAACCATTAGCAGGATTTTTTGTAGACACCAACCAGTGATGGGAATGTCAATATGGTTACAGTCAGGACACTGAATGTACTTATGGCAAGGGCAGTACAGTAACTGTGTGTGACAGTGGTCTCCATGCCGACTGATACAGCACTGACTATCAGTGCTGTAACGGATAGAATCCTGGATTGTATGTGAGATGGTTTTCTATTACATCATATCATATTTGTAGATCAAATGCTGTGTACTAATAAATATCCAATAATCCCATTTTAAAGGAGTTCTGTGAGCAGAGACCCATGATATTATGCAGGAGATATTGAGTCTGTTCTCAGACCATGACATGTAGGAGGGGAATGAAGCCATTTGGCCAATTGAGTATGCTCTGTCCTTCAATCAGATCATGGCTGATCTGATACTGTTCAACTCTACTTTCCTGCCTTTTCCACAAAACCCTTGTTTCGCTGATTCATTAAAATCCGCAGGAGGTTACAGAACAGTTGGAGAGATAGACAGAAATGGCAAATTGAGTTTAATCTGGACAAGTGTGAGATGATGTCAAATTCAAGACGAATGTTAGCATACTGAGGGATATTGATATACAGAAGGATCTTGGTGCAAGTCAGTAACTCCCAGGAAATGGCACCATAAGTGTTTCAGATGGGAAAGAAAGCAAATGGAGTACTAGCCTTCGTCAGTCACAATGTTGGGTACAGTGGATTGCATCTGATGCTGTGATTCTATAAAACGTTTGTTTGGCCACATTTGGAGTACTGTGTGCAGGTCTCATCTCCACACAATAGGGAGGATGGGGAGGCTTTGGAGGGGGTGCAAAAGGGGTTTATCAGCACGTTGCCTGTGTTAGGGTTTTTAAGGGTGTGTTAGCTGGAAGAGGAAATTAAACAAAGTTGGGTTGTTTTGTGAGAGTATCAGAGGCTGACAGGTGACCAGGTACAGGCATATAACATTTGGGACAGGGATAGATAATGTAGATAGTCAGAATCTCTTTTCCAACGTGTAAGTTTCAAATACTGGAGCACATATGTTTAAGGTGAGAAAGAGGAAGTTTAAACGTGATGTGTGAGGCAAGTTCTTTTTTTTACGTAGAGTGGATGTTACTGAGGGAGGATGTAGAAACAGAAATGTGACTAAAGTTTTGAAGTGGGATTTAGACAGAAACATGAACAGGCAGAAAATAGAGGGATATGGACCATGTGCAGGCAGATGGTATGAGAGTTAGAATAGTATCTTGGACAGCATAGACATGGTGGACCGAAGGGCCTGTTGCTGTGCTGTACTGTTCTATTTTCTAACTTCCCAGCATCTGCCCGATCAGACCCCCTCAGAATCTTGGATGTTTCATTCCATTTCTCTCTCATTATCTGAACTTCAATGGGTTCAACCCCAACCTACTCCACCTCTTCTCATTAGAAAATCCCTGCATTCCCAGGATCAGCCGAGTGAACCTTCTCTGACCTGCCTCCATTGCGACAATATCTTTCCTTCAGGCACTCACACTGTTCATTAATATTCGAGGTGTGGTCTGATTTTTTACCTTGCATAAATTTAGCTAGACCTGCCTATTTTTAGACTCCATTCCCTCTGTAATAAATGTCAGCATTTGATTTGGCTTCTGTATTACCTGCTGACCCTTTGAGCTACCTTTTTCATATTGATAAACAAGAACTCCCACTACCCCTTACTGCTGTCAGTCTGAAACCAAATAGTGTTAGCCTGACAGTATGTCGGGAGCATACTGAAGTTATTAGAAAGGATATGTCAATATACAGTAACTGGCCACTTAGAAACACATTTGATAAAAGAGCATTTGTTTTTGAGCCTGTTGGATTTAATTTATTGATTTGAATATAAATGGCAGAATTGCAAGGGTGTAGGAGGGGTGTAGTGGTATAGTGGATGTGGTGTATTTGAATTATGAAAAGCCTTTAAACAAGTTTTAATAAGGGCTAAGGAGTAACTTGGTAGAGAATAGGGCCCCTTAAAGATCAATAAGGTCACGCATGTGTGGAACCAGAGGAGATGGTTGAGATATTAGACAACATAGTCTTGTCAGTATTTACTGTGGTGAAAGACACGGAAGCTGGGGAACTTGGAAATAAATAATGAAGTGTTGGAAAGAATCCTCAACAGAGAAGAAAAAGTGCTGGAATATTAGAACAAATAAAGGTAGATCCATCTTCAGTCGCTCATTAGGTCGATCCTAATATATTGTGGGAAGCGAGGGGAGAGATTACAGTGTCTCTAACAGAGATATTTATATTATCAACAGACACAGTGAGATGCTGAAAGACTGGAGGGCGGCTAATGCAATTCCATCGCTTAAGGACGGCAGGGAAAAGCCAGGAAATTACAGCCCCGTGAGCCCAGTGATGGGGAAGTTGTTGGAGGAGATTCTGAGAGAAAGAGGCTCCTTGCATTTACAAAGGCAAGGGCTGATTCGAGATGGTCAGCATGGCTTTGTGAGTGGAAAACCATGTTTCACAAACCGGATTGACTCTTCGAGGAGGTGGCCAAAGATAGATGAAGGCAGAGCAGTCAACGTTGTCTACATGGACTTTAGCATCTAGTCAAGAGGAAGGAGGAAGTTTACTTAAGGTTGAGGAAGCAAGGATCACACAGGGCTTCAGAGAGTTACATTGGGTGGCACGGTGTCTCTGTGGTTAGCACTGCTACCTCATAGCATCACGGACTCCATTTCATTTACAGCTGTCGATTACAGGCGACTGTGGGGAGTTTGCACATTCTCCTCGTGTCTTTGTGGGTTTCCTCCAGGTGCTCCAGTTTCCCCAAACAGCCCAAAGATGTGCAGATTAGGTGACTTAGCCATGCTAAATTACCCATAGTGTTCAGGGATGGGTAGGTTTGGCGCATTAGTCAGAGCAAATGGAGAATAATAGGGTGGGGGAATGGGGCTGGGTTGGATACTGTTTGGGGGGTTGGTATGGAGGTGTTGGGCCAAATGGTCTGTTTCTACACTGTCCGGATTCTCTGAAGGGACCAGGAAGGAAGCGTGGACTGTACTTAGGGCAACTAGAAGGGGGCATGATAACGCATTGTTGGGAAGGATTAAGGAAAACCCGTAAGGCAATCTCCACTTATGTGAGGAACAAGAGGATGGCCAGAGTGGGGTGGGGCCGGCCAGGGGTAGTGGAGGGAACTTATGCCTGGAGTCACAGGAGGTAGGGAATTTCCTTAATGCATACTGTGCTTCAGTATTCAAGACAGAGAGGGGCCTTTTCATTTGTGAGGACAGCATAAAAAGGACTGATATATGTGAACAGCTTGATGTTCAGAAGGAAGATGTGCTGAGTATTTTGTAAACATAAGGACAGGCAAGTCTGTTGGACCAGACGGGATGTACCCAAAGTTACTGCACGAATTGAGGAAAGGGATTGCTGCGGCTTTGGCACCCTCACTGTCCACTGGAGTCGTAGCAGATTATTGGAGCGTGGCAAATGTTACTCCCTTCTTCAAGAAAGGGAATGGGGATAATCCTGGTAATTACAGATCTCATGTTCTTATGTCTGTGGTGTGCAGATTATTGGAGAGGACTGTGAGAGACAGGATTTATGTCTCCTTGGAAAACCATAGTTTGATAAGAGACAGTCAGCATGGCTTTGGTAGGCCAGATCGTGCCTCATAAATCTTATTGAATCCTTTGAGAATGTGATAAAACACATTTATGGCTCATTCAGAAAGTACAGAGGCATGGGATACAGGGAAACCTGTATCCAGAATTCCTGGCTCATAGAAGACAGAGGGTGATGATAGATGGGAAGCATTCAGCGTGGAGCTCAGTGACCAGTGGTTTTCTGCAGGGATCGGTTCCAAAACCTCCTGCTCTTTGTGATTTTTTAAAATAAATGACTTGGATGTGGATGTGGATGTGGATGTGGAAGAGTGGGTTAGTAATTTTGCCGATGACCTGGAGGTTGGTGGAGTGGTGGATAGTGTGGAGGGATGTTGTTGGTTGCAGCAGGATATTGACAGGGTGCAGAGCTGGGCTGAGAAGTGGCAGTTGGAGATCAATCGGGAAAAGTGTGAAATCATTCATTGTGGAAGGTCAAACTTGAATGAGTTAAATGCAGAATATTTGGCAGTATTGTGGAACAGAGGGATCTTGGGTTCCACGTCTATCGATCCCTAATAGTTGCCACCCAAGCATATGGGGTTGTTAAGAAGGGATATGTTGTTTTGGCTTTCATTAGCTGGGGGACTGAGTTTTAAAGCTGTGAGGTTGTGCTGTAGATCTATAGAGCCCTGGTTTGACCCCATTTGGGATATTATGTTCAGTTCTGTTCCCCTCATTGCAGGAAGGCAATGGAAGCTTTAGGGAAGGTAAATTGGAGATTTAACAGGATGCTGCCTGCTGTGGAGGGCATGTCTTATGAAGAAAGTTTGAGGGATGTAAGGCTTTTCTCATTGGAGTGAAGAAGGTTGGGGGGTGACTTGGTAGAAGTAAATAACATGATGTGATGCACAGAGAGAGTGAATAGTGTGACACTTCTTTATACTATAGCATAAATGGCTATTATGAGCAGGCATAATTTTAAGGTGATTAAGGTTCTTTACACAAAGGCTGTTAGGTGGGTGGAATGCACTGCCAGGACAGCTACCTCTACCCTAACACTACGGGCAATTTAGCATGGCCAATTCACCGGACCTGCACATCTTCGGAATGTGGGAGGAAACCAGAGCAAACCCATGCAGACACGGGGAGAACGTGCAAACTCCACACAGTCAGTCGCCTGAGGCGGGAATTGAACCCGGGTCTCCGGCGCTGTGAGGCAGCAGTGCTAACCACTGTGCCACCGTGCCGCCCACAACTTATGTTACAACTTTTGTTCGCCTATAACCACGTCTCCCTAGTGTCTAAATCTCTGTGTCACAAATCAGTCTAACTTATCACAGACAATTTGTCCATTCAAATAAAACAAATCATTTACTCTTTCCCAAAATCTCCTGTCACAAATCTATTCACTGATGGACAGATGTAGTTAAACTTTGTTCCATCCTGTTCCTTTCTGCTTGTCTTCAGCCACATTCCCATGCTGTTCCAATGCATCACCTTTTCTATTTGGATTTGGAAAGCTCCTTTCACCTGAACCCTGTCCCTGCATCCTCTCTGTCAGTTTAAAGCCCTGTCTATAAACCTACTGACATGACTGGCCAGGACACTGGTCCCAGCAGTGTTCCAGTGAGACCATCCGAATGGATTATTGTTTTAAATCAGGTATGGCATGTGGATGTGTCTGGCTGACAGCCTTTCTTGCCCAGCCGTAGCTGCCCTTGAGCTGAGTAACGTGCTCGGCCATTTCAGAGGGTAATTGAGAGGCAAACACTTTGCTGTGGGTACGTCGTGCAGACCACGTCAGGATGGGCAGATATCCTTCTCGAAAGGAGAAGTGTTTGGATCTATTGTACATCAGTAATGGTATTTGTGGATTGTCAATTACTATTTTCAAAATTATTTATTTCAAATTCCAGTCTTTCAACTGGTGTGGTTCAAACCTGCCTCTCCTGAACATTAGCTGAGGCTTTGGATACGTGTTCTAGCAATAATACCATTAGGCCATCACTTCGTCTGCTCACAGGGTGCTTTTTGGGAGGCTCTATTGTCTCTCTAGTAGCTTTTTTGCCCTTGTGTGCTGTAGAATCTCTTTGGATTCTCATAAATCTTATCTGCCAACAGTATCTCATTCCCCCCCTGTTTCTTTCCAGCTTATCCAGCCTCTCTGCTTCTGTCACACCCTCCAGTATCAGTAACATCTTCGTCAATCTTTGTTCCATTTGCATTTTCGGAAAATGCTTCCTAAAGCAGGAGGATCAGAATTCTACCCAGTACTCCAACTGGAGACCCAGCAATGTCTTGTACAGCCGTATCATGATGGACCAACCCATGTCCTCAATGCTCTGACCCATGAGGGCTAGTCAGCCTAATCCGCTTTCACCGCCCTGTCCACCTGCGATGTCACGTCCAAGGAACAATGTAACTGCACCCCTTGGTCTACCTCTGTTCGACAACACTGTCCAGAGTCCCACTATTAACTATGTTAGTCCTCCCTGGTTTATCTTAACAAACCCAACACCTGAATTCAACTACCATCTTTCATTTCTTGGCTCAGTTGATTAAGATCACCTTTGATAACTGTATTCACTGCCCACTATAACATGTATTTTACTATCCACAAACCTACAAACACTAATTCATATATTCTCGATTATGTCAATAATACACATGTGTGGATCCTGCACCGATCCTTATGGCACACCGCTGGTCAGAGCCCCCCAGTCTGCACAACAACCCTCTCCCACTACCCTCTGTCTCCTACTGTCAAGCCCATTTTGTGTTTGTTTGTCTTGCTCTCCCTGTTCCCATGGGATCTAACTTTACTAACCAGTGCACCACGCTAAACCCTGTCTCAGGCCTTGCTGAAGTCAGGATAGACAACATCTACTGCTCTGCCTTCATCCATCTCCTTGGTCACCTCTTCAACAAACTCTATCAAGTTTGAGAAACACTCCTTTGTACGCACAAAGCGGTGCTGACTATCCCTAGTCAATCGTTGCCTTTCCAAATGTATGTAACACCTGTTCCGCAGAATCGCTTCAAACAACATTGGCACCACTGACATCAAGCTAATTGCTGTTTATGTCCCTAGCTTTCCCTCGCAACCTTTCCAAAATATTGGCAAAACATTAGCCACCCTCCAGGCTCCCGTCTCACCACCCGTGGCTGTCAGTGATAGAAATATCTTTGTAAGTTTCTTCCCTAACTTACCCCAATGTCTTGGGATGTACTTGATTAGTTCCCAGGGAGTTGTCTAATTTTAATGCATTTTAAAACCTTCAGCACCTCCTGCTCTCCAATGTGGACTCTTTTGAATACATCACTGTTTATTTCCCTGCTTCCCCAGTGTGTTTTCCACAGTAAGGTCTGACGTGAAATTTTTGTTTCAGGTCTCACCCATTTCCTGTGGGTTCACACATGAATGGCTTCATTCATCTTTAAGGGGTCACATTCTGTCCCGAGTTAATCTTCTGTTGTTAATATACTTGTAGAATCTCTTTGGATTTACATGGAACTTCTCTGCCAATTCTCTGTCAGTTCCCCTTCAGGCCCTCATGGTTTCCCTCTACACCCATAATGTTCTTCAAGGGATTGACGTAATCCAGCTGGCTATATAGGACATGTGCCCTCTTTTGTCTTGACCAGAGCCTCAATATCCCAAGCCATCCAGTGTTTCTCACTTGTATCAGCATTGTCCTTCATACTAACAGGAATATGCTGGCCCAGAAATCTTAATTTATCTCTCTTTTGAAAGAATCCCACTTGCCCAACGTTCCTTTATCTGCAAATAGCCTTCACGAATCAACTTTTGGACAGTCTTGTCTAATACCTTCTAGATTGCTGGCAAGTCCAGTTTTGACCTTTAACTTGAGGACCAGGCCTGTTCTTTTCCATCGCTATTTTCAAACTAATAGAATTGTGGTGACTTTGCAAAAGTGCTCCCCCAAAAACTCTTCAGCCCCTTTCTCTACCTTGTTTCCCAAGGGGAGGTCAGGTTTTATCCCTTTCTCCAGTCAGGCCAGTTACATACTGATTGAGTCAGTTTTCTTGAACACACTGAACAAATCCCTCCCATCCAACCTGTGAACACTCTGACAGTCCCAATCTAGATTTGGAAAGTTAAAATCCCCCACTATTACAACCCATCCTTCTTACAGATATCTGAGATCTCTGACATATTTGCTGCTCAATATCCCGCTGACTACTGCGGGCCTGTAGTACAGTCATATCAAACTGATTATTCATTCTTATTTCTCAGTTCCATTACATAGCTTCAGTGAGCGATCTGTCAGTGTTGCAGTGATGTTTTCACTGATCAAAAACTCCACTCCCCCTACTCTCTGGCCTCCCCATCTATCCTTCCTGTTGACTCTGTCCTCTGGTACAATGATCTGCGAGTCCTGTCCCTCCCTCAGCTGTGTTTCTGTAATTCCTGTCATTTCCCCATCCCATGTTCGCATCCATGCCGTGCGTTCATCTGCCTTACCTGTCAGGCAGTTCACATCAAAGTAAATGCAGTTTAATTGATGAGTAATCCCTCATTGCCTGCTGTGCTCTTGCCTGGTTATCAATTGAAATTACTTTGTTAAAATTCTGTTCCAGCCTCAACCTTCAGACTGTAGTCGGAGACCATCCCCCTCGCTGTAGACAACACCCTCATCTTTCCTGTCTTTTGCAATCCTGATAACGATACCTTCTGCTTTCACTTCAAGTGATTAATGCTCATAAGGAACAGCAATGGCTCCTGCACAGATCCCTGTGGTTCACCCGCTGGGCAAAGGCTTTCAATCACAAAACCAACCCTCCACCAATTGTGGATCCAATTTGCCAACATGCCTTCGATCCCTTTTGGACCAGCCTGCCTTGTGGGATCTTGTCAAAGGCCTTAATAAACTCCATGGTACCCACATTATCTGCACTGCCCTCATAAATATTTTCAGACACCATTTCATCAGACAAGATCTTCCTGTATCAAATCCGTGCTGACTATCGCTAATCAAACCCTACCTTTCCAGTTATTAATTCAAACTGTCCCTCAGAATTGGGACATTGGCATCTCTTCTTGGGTAGAGGTGACCTGTACCAGGGGGATGAGTGGCACTGGTTGCAGAGGGGCACCAGCATCCCAGGGAGGAGATTTGCTTGTATTACCTGGCAGAACTTAAACTATTTTGGCAGAGAGTTGAGACTCTGAATAAGACAGGGGCCATCAACTAGTCAGGAGAAAATACATCAGTCATCGAGAGCAAGTTTCCTATCCAGGATATCCGGGGCACAGAATAGGGAGGGAAAAGACGTTTGGTTTTCAGGGAAGTAATTTCAACGCACGAAGCCTGACTGGTAAGGCAGACAAGTTCAGACCATGGATTGGCTCTGGGGACTGGGATATTATAGCCATAACAGAAACATGGCTGAGAGAACGTCAGGACTGGCAGCTCAGTGTTCCAGGATACAGAAGCAACAGGTGTGACAGAAGGGCAAGTAAGTGAGGAGGGGAAGTTGTCCTTTTGATTAGGGAGGACAGAACAACAGTGCTGAGAGACTGTATTGTTAAGCTGTGATTAAATGAGGGCATATTTTTAAAAGTTAGAAACAAAAAGTCTGCAGGGATGGTGTTCGAGACGCCCACATAGCCAGTGGGTACGAGAGGAGAAAATGCGTAGTGAGATTGCAGGAACCTATAAAAATAATAGAGTAGTATTCGTTGGAGATTTTAACTTCCCATGAATTGACTGGGTCACCCAGATTGTAAAAGGACCGTACGGGGTGGAATTTGTCAAATACGTCTAAGAAACTTTCCTAAACCAAGATGTAGAGGGCTCCATGCTACTCAGACGGATGCAACACTGGACCTCCCCTCAGAAACCAAGGTCGGGCAAGTGACTGAAGTATCAGTCAGAGAGCACTTTGGGTCCAGTGACCACAACTGTCTTGGTTTTAACATAGTTATGGAAAAAGATCAGATAGGTCCACAGATTCAGGTCTTAAACTGGAACAGGGTCAATATTGGGGCCATTCAGAAGGATCGAGCAAGGGTTGATTGGGTGAAGGTAAAAATCACACAACATTAGGTTAACATACAGCTGTTTACACAGGAAACTTGATTATTTGAACGAGATGGGTGGGCAACAGTACATCCAGATAATTGATTATTCGATTAATCGATTCCATGTCCTTCCTCGAGGGCTCGGAGTTTTCGGTAATGCCTAGTCCCCATTGAGGTGACTAGGCAGCAGCAAACCGTGCATGAGGCCTCACGCCCCATCAGCCACCACAACCGCCTCACTGCTCGCCCCCAAACTCTTCCAGCACCACCCCCCACCCCTCAACATCGCCCCCGCCCGTTCCCAAACCCATCCAACACCACCCTCCGCCCACCTCCAACAGATAACCCCATCCACCCCCAAAAGCATTCAACATCACCCTCCGCCCACCTCCAACAGAACACCCCGTCCGTCCCAAACCCATCCAACATCACCCTTCACCCGCCCCCAACAGAGCACCCCGCCCGTCCCAAACCCATCCAACATCACCCTTTACCCGCCCCCAAGAGAGCACCCCGCCCGTCCCAAACCCATCCAACATCACCCGTCACCCGCCCCCAACAGAGCACCCCGCCAGTCCCAAATCCATCCAATACCACCCTCTGGCCGCCTCCAACAGATCATTCCGCCCGCCCCAAACCCATCCAACATCACCCTCCGCTCGCCTCCAACAGAGCACCCCGCCCGCCCCCAAACCCATCCAACATCACCCTTCACCCACCCCCAACAGATCACCTTTCCCGTCCCCAAATCCATCCAACGCCACCCTCCAACCGCTTCCTACAGATCACCCTGCCTGTCCCCAAATCCATCCAATGCTACCCTCCGACCGCCTCCAACAGAGCACCCCGCCCGCCCCAAATCCATCCAACTCCACCCTCACCCCGCCTCCAACAGATCACCCTGCCTGTCCCCAAATCCATCCAACGCCACCCTCCGACCGCCTCCAACAGAGCACCCCGCCCACCCCAAATCTATCCAACACCACCCTCCGACCGCCTCCAACAGATCATTCCGCCCGTCCCAAACCCATCCAACATCATCCTTCACCCGCCTCCATCAGAGTACCCCGCCCACCCCGAAATCCATCCTTCATCACCCTCAGCCCGCCTCCAACGGAGCACCCCGCCCGTCCCCAAATCCATTCAACACCACCCTCTGACCACCTCCAACAGATCATTCCGCCCGTCCTAAACCCATCCAACATAACCCTCCGCCCCCTCCAACAGAGCACCCTACCCACCTCCAAACACATCCATCATCACCCTCCGCCCGTTTCCAACAGAGCACCCCGCCCGCCTCCAAACCCATCCAACATCACCCTCAGCTCCCCCAAACCTGTCAAACACTGCCCCTGCCACCTCCAAAAGCGCCCCCCCCACCCAGCACCAAACCTGTCCAACATTACACCCCCCGCCCGCCGCACACACCATTCGTGCCAATACCCCCAGCTGCTCCGCCCCCCTGTGTGCCCCTGCCCCCATCATCTCCTCCCCCTCCAGGGCAGCTAGAGCGGACACCAACAGTAAGACAGCTACTGCCTTTGGTGGGTAAGTCTGCAAATAGCGCACGCGCACATGCACACATACACGCACGCGCACATGAACACATACATGCACGCGCACATGCACACATAGCCACACACACAACTTTTCCTTCAACATTTTGAAACGTTCCACGTCTGCCTTGTGCAGGACAATGTTCGAGAGAATATCTGGGGAAGGGGGATTTAGGATTTACCCCTATGTCGACATCCAGTCTAAGTCTGGAGAGCCAGAGATGGTAGGAGGTCAGTCAATTGGAGATGGTACCTGGGCTCAATGTCCAGGACTGTTCTCGGCAGTATTTCAGTAAGCCGAGATCTGTTTTAATCAGTGTAAACAAAAAAAAAACACATTCAGGGTTGAAACAGCTCTTTGATGTAATGTTTCTATCGGGACCTCGAGATCTCCTTTGGATAATCCGATATTCGGATAATTGACATTTGGATAATCAAGGACCCTCTGTGTTTGGAAGCGCTGGTAATCATTCTCAAAGATGAAAGACTTAAACGTACAAAATAATACATGGCTTTGAAAAGGTGGATGCTAGAAAATTGTTTCTGTTAGGCGAGGAGACTAGGACCCGTGGACACAGCCTTAGAATTAGAGGGGGTCATTTCAGAACGGAAATGCGGAGACATTTCTTCAGCCAGAGAGTGGTGGGCCTGTGGAATTCATTGCCACGGAGTGCAGTGGAAGCCGGGACGCTAAATGTCTTCAAGGCCGAGATTGATAGGTTCTTGTTGTCTAGAGGAATTAAGGGCTACGGGGAGAACGCTGGCAAGTGGAGCTGAAATGCGCATCAGCCATGATTGAATGGCGGAGTGGACTCGATGGGCCGAATGGCCTTACTTCCACTCCTATGTCTTATGGTCTTATGGTCTTATGGTAATCAAAACTTGTTTAATATTTCATTCCATGACACTGCCATCCTGTTGCTGTAAATTCTGTGCCTTATGACTGTGCTCCACAACCACCTGATGAAGAAAGCCACTGCTTCTAAATAGACCGAGTGCACTTGTAAGCTGGTGTTGTGTGATTTTTAACTTTGCCCATCCCAGTCCAACACCGGCACGTCCAAATCATGGGTCAGTCTGTTTGATGGAAAAGGAATAACTGGCAAATGGGAGGCTTTTAAAAGTGTGATATCAAGAATCCAGTATGTCCCTGTTAGTGTGAAGTGAAAATCCCCTACAACCCTTCCCACTTTGACCATTCTGGAGATGGTTACTAATGCTCCCTTTTCTGTGAAACTGTCTCCAAACAAAATTCCTGCCCTTCTGGTAAATCTGTCAGACACCACACCCTTCATATCTAGCTCACCTGCAGAGCCTAAACCTTCCTGTATCTATAAACATCTTCAGCCATGACTACCCTCCATATCTCTGATTCTTCCTCCAGTCAATACAACCCACTTTATCACTGTAATCTGCTCGATTTGTATAAAACTTTCCTGCCGGTGCAAGCCGGTCCATCCAATCAACATGCTTATCCCTGTCAACTGGCCCATTCCTCACAACCTCTCCATCTCCATGAACTCCTGCAGGCCCTACAGCTCTCCGCATTTCTGTTCTCTCCTTTGGTTCTATGGTCCTCCCTCCCTGTGAAACCACCTCCAATCCCCACACCCATCCCAGTCTGGGTCATCTGCTTCAGATCAGGCCATTGGTGTTTCTGTTACCTCTGGCACTCTGAGAAAACTTTCCTAATTGTGTCTACTCATTCACATCTCATCTCGTTCAGCGTCGTGAAACCTCTTCCTGCCATTGTAACCCTCCCTGTTTGGAACACAGAACACTACAGCACAGTTTCTCCTGTAACCACATCTTTCTGGTGACCGAACCTTGCTGATACTTTGACAATTCCAAAAAAAACTGAAATTGACTTTTTCCTAGAATTTCCCGTCCGAGCCTAATTCACTGTCCCTTCCTGTTCCTTTCTGCTTGTCTTCAGTCACATTTCCATGCTGTTCTGAGGCGTCACCTCTTCTCTTTGGATTTGCAAAGCTCCTTTCACCTGAACCCTGTCCCTGCATCCTCTCTGTCAGTTTAAAGCACTGTCCATAAACCCACCGAAATGTTTGGCCAGGACACTGCTCCCAGCAGTGTTGTTTTTAATTCACTCGTGGGATGTTGCTGTCTCTGGCAGGCCAGCATTTCATGACCACCCCCAAGCTGCTCTTTAGCTGAATGGCTTCCCGATCATTCCAGTGGGCAGGTGAGAGTCAACATCCTTGCTCTGGGTCTGGATTCATATGTAGGCCAGACCGGCAGTCCATAACAGATTTCCTTACTTAAAGGGTATTAAGTAAGTTAGATGGGTTTCCCTGCTACCGGCATTAAATTCTGGATGAGTAGTCGAGTGAGAGTAACACGAGGCCATTGCCTAGCCCACTGATTGCTCCCTTATCCCTGAGTACTGCTCCCAGTGCACCTTCTTCCTGACCGTGATTTGATCCTGATACCTTCCTGCACTCTGGTGATATCACACAGTCTCTCTCCATGTGGTATCCCTCACTGTGAGGGTCTAATTGATGCCCGTGGCTGCACCTTTTGCAGTTATTCCAGATCCTGAGCCAACAGTATTCTCCACGCCAGGGAGACGCAGCAGCAGGGATGGAGACTGGGATTTTCCAGATATCTGTGCGACTCAGCGCCATTCTCCATGTGTAACCCTCACTATATCAGTCTAATGTCTCATTCTGTCTCTTTCTCTGTCTTCTGTAGGTACTCAGGATGCTCCTGACTCAGCAGAATTCCCAATCCCTGTTTCGTTCATCACCACATTGAAGACAATCGGTCAGCCAGAGAAATGGAGAGAGACCTATGGAGCCTTCAGTAAATCCTGCAGATCGGTAAGATCACTCACAGTGAACAGAGCAGAGTGTATTTAAGGGATCGAACTTTGGTCTAGAAGACATGACATAGATAGTGTTGAAGAACGAACACAGTGCATGATGATGCCAGGCTCAAACATTCCCCCCCCACGTTGTTAATTTTTAACTCTGATGTACTGAGCCTTCCTATGTCAATCCAGGCCTGTGCTGTCTTAGTGAGGATCAGTACAACAGAGGGGAAAGCAGGCCTCCTTAAGGAGATGGTATTGAAACCTGGGATCTTTCTGTTCTATATTCCCTCCTCACACTGTCTCTTGTCATGTAATAGAGTCATACAGCAAGAAAACATACCTTTCGGTCCAACTTGTTTGTGCCAATGTCTTGAATGCTTGTAATTCCCAGAATTTTTCCTATTTCTGTAACTCCATCACTCCCATATTCCCGCTGTACATTTCAAACCTACTCCAGTGCTGACAACTCTCCCTATGTGGAAATTGCTCCAACGTCGATAACATGCCCAATCTCAATAATCTCAACCTGCACCCAGTACAATAATTCCTATTTCTGTAGTTTTGCACAAAACCTACAGTGCACCCATCTCTGTAAAATCCTCCAGCCTGGACCAAAATACCCACGTGTGTACCTTCCTCAAGCCCCAAGAAAACATGGTATGACTGTAACCTCCTGCAGTTCCGATCACACTCCTGAATCCTGGCCTATAGCACCACACGACCTCAGTAACCTTCTCCCATCCCTACCAACTTCCTTATCTGTATAAACAGCTCCAGACCTTTTTCAAGCCACAACAGCAGTCCACATCTCTGTTTGCTCGTCCATTCCGACAATCCTCCCAGAATCTCAAACACTCTCTATTTGTGTAATTCTGCAATTTGGGGCAGCACGAAGGCTCAGTGGTGAACAATAGTGCTTCACAGCACCAGAGACCTGGGTTCGACTCCAGCCTCGGGTGACTGTCGGTGTGGAGTTTGTGCGTTCTCCCCGTGTCTGCGTGGGTTTCCTCCGGGTGCTCTGGTTTCCTCCCACTGTCCAAAGATGTGAGCTCAGGGGAATTAGCCATTCTAAATTGCCCATAGTGTTAGGTGCATTGTCGGAGAGAACCGGGTCTGGGTGGGTTCCTCTTTGGAGAGTTGGTGAGGACTTGTTTGGCCGAAGTACCTGTTCCCATGCTGTAGGGAATCTAATCTGAACTCTCCCTCTGCGTTCCATATTACTGTCCCTAAATTTATCCCTCTATCCATAAACAGCCCCAAACCCTTCACACCTCCAAGTTTCTGTGAACTCCCACAGCTCCAACATCCCTCTTTCACTGTGTAACCTTTTCCATTCCTGAAACACTCTGCAAATGTGGATATCCTACAACCATCCTTATCTGCGTAATCCTCTCAGGTCCCTGCAAAACCCCCGATATGTGGAACCAACTCCAATGCTTGTGACTCTCCCAATCAGTTTCTACAAGACTTATTATCTATGTAACATCCTCCTGTCGCTATCACCAGCCCTGTCAATGTAAGCTTCTCCAGTCTCCCCACCAATCTAATAATCTCCATAACCTTCTCCAGCTCTTACCCCCATCTGTGTCAATGTTACCCTCCCCTACAACCACCCCGAAAGCCTAAACCTCCTCCAGTATGTGCAATGCTCCCTATCTGTGTAAGTGTCTCCAGGCTCTATTGCTGTTCCTGTCTCTGTAAGCTCTGACAGATTGTACAGCGTTCTGGTCCGTACACTTTCCAGAACTTCAGCATCTGACATCAACAAAAGTCTTCATTAACTACAGCCTTCCATATCTCTATTCGTTCCTCAATTCTATACAACTTCAAAATCTCTGTAAATAGCACCATTCCATTAAATACTCCCTATCTGCGTACACTGCCCCAATCCTACACTGAGAAGTCTCCCTGTCCTTTTGATCACCTGTAATCCCTTCAGATCTCCCTGTATCTTCCCTGAGTCCATTGAATACAGCCCATCTCATATTGTAACTCCTCTAACTCATATGTTCCTCCCCATCTCTGTGATATTCTTCAGTTCCTGCAATTCTCATTCTTTATCTCCAGAGTTTCCAATCCCCCTGATCAATGTAAGGTTATTGATCCCTTACAGCATGTTTAACACCTGTCGCAGCCGTCAACTCCTCAACGCACCCTGTCCCTGTAACTTCCTCAAATATTACTGTAATATCTTCCAGTATCTGCAACCCTGTTGATTTCTGTAACCTCCTCCTGAACAGCACTCCACATCTCTGTGTAACTGATGGGAATGCTGCAAACCTACCTTCACAGTCCTCAATAACTCTCTGAACTCCTGCAGCCCTATAACCTTCAGTATCTCTGGCTCCTCCAATTCCTACACTTCTCCCTCGCTGTGTGAACTAATCCAACCTCTTCAACCCTCCCTTTCTCACTCACTCCGGCAGCTCCAACTATTGTGCATGTCAGTGTAATTCCCGGCACCAACAATCCTCCCAGTCTCAATAAACTCCTGCAGCTCCAACTAACATCACAATCCGTGTAATCTCCAGTCCGTCCAATCCTCCCTTTCTCTATAACCTCCTGTAGCTCCAACTACTACTGTGTAATCTCTCGTCCCTATATTCCTCCCGATCTCTGTAAATCCTTCAGAACTGATAACCCTGTATCTCTCCTTGACATCTTTCAGCCCTACAACCATCTGATCTCTAACCACCAATATTGATCTCAAACCACCCAAAATCTGTAACATCCTCCAGGCTCTACAACCCAGCTATTCTCTGTTCGCTTCTCTGGTATCTGTATTCCCCTTTATCTCTGGTTACAGATTCTTGCTCAGTGAAACAATGTACTGAATCTGTAAAAAAACAAGAATCTTTGGTGTATCAATATATTTGCCTTATTTTCTAAATTTTAACGACTCCAAGTTCAACCTTCTCCACCTCTTCTCATAAATATCCCTCCATTTTGAAGACCAGCCTGGTGAACCTTCTCTGGGCTGCCTCCAATGCAAGGACATTTTCCCTCCAGATAGGGGACCAAACCTGTTCACAGTATTCTCAGTGTGGGCTGACTGGAGTCCTCGATAATTATTACAAGCCCTCCCTATTTTTATTCTCCATTCCCTTTGAAATCAATGCCAGCATTCCATTAACATTCTCTATGTCCTGCTGACCCTGTATGCTACCTTTCTGAGATTTATACACCAGGATTCCCACATTACGCCATAGCTAGCTTTCTGCAGTTGATGTGAAACCAGGAGCTGACAGCAATAATCACGAAAGTGCTGAAATATTAAACGATATGCCAGAAATACTAACTGCACACTTAGAAACCTATGGAATAAACGCAGTCCATAAGACCATCATGTATAGGGATAGAATTAGGCCATTTGGTCCATCAGGTCTATTCCACTATTCGATTATGGATGAATTGTTTCTCAACCCCATTCTCTCACTCCCTGTAACCTTTCATCTCCTTATTCATCCAGAACCTGCTTATCTCTGAGTTAGATACACTGAATCACTTTGCATACACAGTCCCATGAGGTAGTGAGTTCCACAGATCCATCACCATCTGGCTGAATAAATTTCTCCACTTCTCCATTCTGAAGGGTCATCCTTCATTCAGAAGCTGTGCCCTTGGCCCCTAGTCTCTCCTGCTTGTTGAAACATCTTGCCCACGTCCACTCCATCCAGGCCCCTCAGTTTTCTGTAAGTTTGATTGAGATTCTACCGCCGTCTCTGAAACTTCATCAAGTGCAGACCCAGAGACTTCACCTGCTCCTCATATGACACGAATTTCATCTCTGGGATCTTTCTTAGAAACCCATTTCTCGTACCCCTTCACATCCTTTGTTCAGACTCCGAATGTATAACGTTTAGCGTGTTGTCCCAACACTGACACCTGCGGTGCTCCCCTCATCACCAGTTCCCATCGTGAAAAAGACCCCTTTCTTCACATGCTCTGCCTTGTGCCAATCAGACAAATCCTCTCTCCATGCTCAGCATGTTGTTCTGAAACGGAAATTTCATTTCACACCCACTGCTAGATTTATTTTTCTATCTGGCCTTAAACAGCAGAGTTTCCCCATTACCTTCCCATCTGTAATTCCCTGGAGAAGGTGGTGGGGAGCTGCCTTCCTGACACACTGCAGTCCTTTGGGTGTAGGGACAGACACAGTGCTGGGAGGATGGAGCATGGCTTGGAGGGCACCTTGGAAATGCTGGTGTTCCCATGTACCCGGACCTCCTGTCCTTCCAGGATGTAGTTGTTCCAGGTTTGTGAAATGCTGTTGAAAGAGACTTCCTGAGTGATCTCAGTGCTACTTCTGGATCTTTTATTCATTCATTCATGAAGATGAGCTTTTTGGCTGAGCCAGCATTTGTTGTTGATTTTGGAGTTGTCCCTGAGAAGGTGGTGGTGAGCTGCCTTCCTGAGCCACTGCACCAGCAGTTGGAACTGTTATTATCTGTGTCCCCTCCAGCAGGCGCTCCAACACTCCTCACGTCTGTAACTGCACACAGACAATGCAGCTCTCCCTTTTATATCCGACATCCTCCCTGACTTATAACTCTTGTAGTTCCTCACAATATCTCACCTCATCCATTCCCATCTGTGCCTGACATCTCTAAAATCTTTTATTCTTGTTTAAACTTCTGATCACCTCAACTCTATCCCTTTTTAAATTTGTAAACCCTTAAGCTTCTGTAACTCTCCACATAACTGTATTCAATGACAGCACAGGTTCCCTTCCTAAATCTCTATAATTACATTGGTTGTGTGTGCTAAATTGGCACTTTTCATCCTCCTTATCCATCTAAGAACTTCCAGCCCCTATAATCCCATATTTGGAATGCTCCCATTCTCTGCACCTCCTCATGTACTGAGGGTCCTTGAACACCACAAGTGCTCCAAAAGTTTATATTCCGCCAAGTTGCTGCAAGTCTTCTAACTCTGTAACATTCAACAGTCTCCAGTACCTTACACCACTTGCTGGCTGTCAATTTGCATTTGTTGAAGTCTACACATTTCTGTCAGCAGCTCAGAAAACGCCTTTTAGGCTCTACAAAGCACCGTCATGAACAAGCCACCATCTCTCTATTTCCTTTGCCTTCTTCAATGTCTGAAACTCTCACTGTATCATCCAGCAAACATCTTTAGTTTCTGCAGGTCTGCCAGGCTCCCCACACAACCTGTTCCATCCCATCCAGCTCGCTCAATCACTGTAACCCCCTCTGCTCTGTCTAATCCTCCTCTTTTCCACTGTCTTCCAGGCACAACAGCAATCCTATAAGAGACCAGTGCGGAATGGGGTGTAATAAACCTCAGCTGAGGCTTGAGGCCTACCATTACCTGGGAGTCACAAATGGATGGAACCTGAGAGAGAGCAGCACTAACCGGGAGAATATACATCCACAACGAGGATTGAGGCCAACTGGGACTTGGAGTTGGAGAAGCAGCAGAGCAGGAGCCTCGAAATCAGCACCGACTCAAAGAGGGAGTGACCATGTGACAGAACAACTTGGAGAAGGAGCATGAGGCTAACTCACACCTGGGAGTTACAGAGGCAGCAAAGTGGGAGGATATAAATCAACACTGAGGATCAAGGCCTAATCGTGGCTGGGAGTCACAGAGACGGTGACCCTGTGAGGGAGCAGAGTGGAGTGGGAGCTGGAGGATTACACATCCCTGGGAGTCACAGAGACGGTGACCCTGTGAGGGAGCAGAGTGGAGTGGGAGCTGGAGGATTACACATCCCTGGGAGTCACAGAGACGGTGACCCTGTGAGGGAGCAGAGTGGAGTGGGAGCTGGAGGATTACACATCCCTGGGAGACACAGAGACGGTGACCCTGTGAGGGAGCAGAATGGAGTGGGAGCTGGAAGATTACACGTACCTGGGAGTCACAGAGACAACTTCCTCCTGCTGGGACCTGACTGCACTGAGTTTGAAAGAAGGGCAAGAGTCATCACAGAAAAATCTGCAAGTTCATTGGCTGATAAATACACCGGTATTAGCAACTGTCAGTTAATTGCTGTAAATTAGCATTTTTTTTAACTTCTGAAATAAGGGTTGAGCACAGAAATAAGAGGGAGAAGTGAAATTGTGAGCCAATAATAAATTCAAAGTTTGGGAGAAGATTTGTAGCTCGGGTGCTCGATGTTATGGTTCTGTTTTAGGTAGATGAGAGTGTGACTGCAACGATGGTGCAGCAGGAAGGGCTTCAGCTTCCTGGGACATTGGGACTGGTTCTGGGGAAGGCAGCAACTGGACAAGCTGGATGGGCTAACGTGACAGAGCTGGGACTGAATTCATTGTGGGCTGTGTGGGAGGGATTGAAAATAACTTGATGTAAGCTTAGGATCCAAAAAGGAATAGTAGAGGAGACTACCAGGATTCTCAAAACAATGGGACCCTCAGTTGGTACTAATTTACAATAACAAGTTAATTAGTGGAAGATGGTGTAAGAAAGGAAGCCTTGATCTGACGTACTGTGCATGAACATAAATACTCGGAATGTAGGGAGTTCCAGATGTAGATTAGTGTGTGGAAATCTGATGTACTGATCACCGAGAGCTGGCTCAAGGAATGGCAGGACTGTCGGTTAAATATTGCTGAGTATAAAGGATTCCAAAATGATTGAAGGGAAGGGAAAGAATGAAGGTAGAAGTATTGGTTTAGATTCGCAATAGTTAAGGCGTCCAAGAGAAAGAGGATCCGTCCAAGGACAGAATTTGGGTGGAGCTACAGAACAAAAAATATGCAATTAAACTGTGAGGTACAGTCTGTCTGCCAGGAACTAAAGAAATGAAGGAGACAATAAATACGCAGGGTCATATGAGAGCGATGACAATACTACAGATTAGTTATACTGAGAAAATTAATGTTTCCAGATATAGACAGGGATACTGGTGGTGAAGGTTCACGAGGGTCAAGTGTTCCTGGATTACATGGAGGAGAGCTCACTGCAGGAGTATGTGTCCAACCCAAGAGAGCATGTACTATTGCATCTGTTCCTTGGGAAAGAGGTGGGGCAAGTGGATCCAGTGTCAGGAGGGGATGGTTTTGGGGCGCAGCAATCATTTTATTGTAAAGTTCAGGATAGTGGTAGCGAATGAAATGCAATAATTGAGAGTGAGAAACATTAGTTGACTGACAGCAGTCTTCAATGGGGCAAGAATGAAGCTGGGAGCTTTTCAACAAGGCCAGTGAAATGGTAGCTTTAAATAGTGCGAACCAGATCAGATGGAGATGGGGCTGTAGTGTGACCACGACAGACCTGGATAATCAAATCTTTTCCCCATTTCTACAGGAAGGATAAACAGGCCTACACAGTGAAGTAGCATTGTGTATAAAGGATGGGATCAGTATTATTGTGATGCTCATCAATTTACACACTGCTCCTCCCTGCCCTCACCCCTCATCCCTGCGTATTAATCCTATCAGATATTGGTCACGTTTGCAAACTTCAGAAAATAGCACAGAATAGAGGAGATACCTCTGTCCACTGTCTGCGATGGACAAGATGTAACGTTGTTTTTTTAAAGCCCAAGTTCTGTCTCCCCAGACAGTGTAGGACTTCAGGTGCAGATCCCGAAACCTTTTTAAAATGGTTTGAGAGTTTCTGCCTCTACTCCGCTTCCATGTGTGACTCCCAGATCCCGACCATACTCTGGGTGAAATCACAACTTTCCTCATCATGTCTCTACTATTTCAACCACATACATTAAGTATTCGCCACAGGTAACTGAGCTCTCCAACAGGAACAAGGTATTCTCTCCCTTTCTATCATTACGTGCACCTCAATCAAATCTCCTCTCAGTATCCTCCAGTTCAATCTTTCCCCATAACTGTACTTCCACTGTCACAGGGTAACGGATCTCCTCTATTCCCTTTCCAGTCCAATTCCATCCTCCCATGTGATGGGGTGACCAGAAATGCACACAGTCCCCAAGCTGTGACTCATTATTTATACAGTTCCTGCATAATCTTCCTGCTCTGAAATTCTGCACTTTGGCTGACAGAGGAAATGATGCCATTTGCTCTATTAATGACATTATTGATGTGTCCAGCCTACTTCATTTACCTGCCCACACTGACCATACTCTCATTTATTGTGTATTCCTCTCTCTTGTTGATGTCCCCAAATGCCTTGCCTTGCACTTCTCTGGGTTATTTGCTCCAATCCCCTGGATCCTATAGTTTCTGTTTTTAAACAGTCTGCCATGGGATCTTTCGTCAAATCCAGGAAATTCACATGCAGTTATGGGTTAGTGCCTCAAACTGACACAGTCAGATTAATTACACACGATCTTCCTTGAACAAATCCAGACCGACTGTCTGGAGTCCCTGGGACTTCCTCAGTGACCGTTTATCCACTGTCTCAGAATTCCAGCCGCGACCTATTCGGTCAGTCCCTTGCTCTACATTAAACAAAGCTGCCATGTTAGCCATTCTCCAGGCCTCCGGCACCATCCCCGCATCCAGTGAGGATTGGATAATGTAGGTAACTTTCAGGCTGGGGATTTTCCCCGGCTTCTTTTAACAGTCTGGAACATTGCGTTGCCTCTTTCTAAGGATTTGAGTCTCCTGTATATTTGTCCGCTCCAAGTTTGTTGCTCCCAATATTTCATCCCTATTTTGATCCAGACAGAAAAAGGCCTAACCCATCTTATGATTTGGTCAAGTCTCATTTTAATCCGGTTTTATGGAGTGTTTCTCTCCACAAGGTGAATTGCATTTTCTCATGATACCATCCCCAAACTGCTGCATTAACTACCCTCCCTGCCCGCGTGGTCTTCCTCTCATCTGACACTAACGCGATGATTTTTGCCCTTTGTCACAACAACTGCCCTCTGCCTGGATATCCCAGAATGTACCGGCCTCCCTGTTTCCCAGAGCCATCTTTAAAAAGTCATTTTACTCTTGGATTGTGAATCTGGAACTGTCCTGGACATGGCAGAGGGGGTAAAACTGGGGCCCCACTTTGTGGCCAAGCACCTGAGTATCTGGTGGATGGCATGGTGCAGGAGAGGGACATTATCTTCCTAAAGGGCTGGCAGGGGAAGCTATGACACCAGACCCTGCCAGCTTCGTCCGAGGCTGACCCCTAGGTCAGTGAGGTACCAGCCTTCTGGGTGAATACCCAGCAGTATAGGAAGGAGGTCAGTGACCTTCTCCACTCCACCAGGGTAAGTGCCACCATCTGAAATTTGTGACCTCACCCTCACTCTCTCTCTGTTACTGCACCCACCTCCCACAAAGGCTTATTTTCTCCCACCCTCAGTGAATGCAGCACCTTCCCTCAGTCTCTCTGTAATCTCTTCTCTGCCCCTCTGCCCAACTCTGCCTTGTGTCTGTGCTGCCCACTCACTCACTCAGAACACCTCGACACTTTCCCCTCAGCTGTGCCAGCACTAACAGCTGTACCAACCACTTCCATTTCACTAATCCTCCTTGGTAATTCTCACATTCCAGAAGGAATCATCCCATACTAGGGCACAAAGAGCGAAGAGGGATATGGGGCAGCCTAACATTCATCTCCTCACCCACTCACAGGGGAAGGATCCTGACCCTAACAACCACGAGAGGCTGACTGACCGTGTCCAAGCTCCCGGGCTGGGGTCTGAGACTCCCCCGACTCACTGCTGGGCACCGTGACTGACCGTGTCCAAGCTCCCAGACTGGGATCTGAGACTCCCCCGACTCACTGTGCTGGGCACCGTGACTGACTGTGGACAATCATATCAAGCTTCCCCGGTTTGCGTCTCTGCTAAACACCAAGACAACACAGCAGATGGGTGAGCCTGGTAGATGTAGCTGAGGAGAAACGCTGCTAAAGCCTCTAGCTGTCCTTCTATCTATGACTCTGATAATTTTTAAAATATCTATCAGGTAGCCCCATAGCCAATGATGCGCAGGTGCAAATAAACCATGTGTGTTCAATTTCTCCTTCTGGGTAATACCCTCCAAACAAGACAGTATGCTGGTAAAACTTTTCTATACTCTCTCCAACACTTCAGCATCGTGTGGCAACTAGTACTGAGCACATAATTCTAAATGTAACTCGAACTAAGCTTCTATGCAGCTGCAATATGACCTGCTAATTTTCATACTGCATACTCCGATGCCTGTCTGCAAGTTGGCTGTCAGTCTTCTTGATCACCCTATCCACCCGTGTTACCACTTTCAGGGAACTGTGGAGCTGTACACCTAGGTCCCTTCGGATGTTGATGTAATCAATAGTTTTTCCATCCACTTTATACTTCTCTCCTGCATTAGACCTTCTAAAATGGATCACGTCGCAACTGTCCAGATAAAGTTATATCTGCGTTTTCTCTGTCCAAGTCTGCAGCTGACCTACATCCTGCTGTATTATCTGGCAATCATCCACACAATCTGCAACTCCGCCAATCTATTTACAGATCTCCAGTCACAAAAACACTGTTCCACCACTACTCTGTCTTCTTTGAACAAGCAGTTCTCTATCCATCTTACTAACTGACCGCTGATCCCACTTCACTTCACCTTCTGCATGAGCTTGCCATAAGGAACCATATCAAAGGACTTGCTAAGGTCCAATTGGCCAACATTCAGCCCCATGCCCTCATTAATCAATTTTGTCACTTCCTCAAAACATTCAATTACGTTTGTGATACATGATCCACACACGCAACTGCGTTGCCTGTTGCTAGTAAGTCCATACTAGAGGACTGTTGGAGTTGCACTCATTCAGACAATTGATTATTCCATCATATTCCTGACTTGAACCTTGGAGAGTGGATTAGATTCCCTACAGTGTGGAAACAGACCCTTTGGCCTAACCAGTCCACATCAACCCTGTGAAGAGTAACCCACGCACACCCAATTCCTTCTGACTCAAACACTTAAAAAATTAGCATGGCCAATTCACCTGGCCTGCGGGAGTAAACCCATGCAGACACGGGGCGAATGTGCAAACTCCATACAGACGGTCGCCCGAGGCCATAATCGAACCCAGGACCTTGGCGCTATGAGTAACCATGCCACTCTTGATGGTTCCCGTCGAGTTGGACAGATGATGGTTACTGTACAGTGGGAGGTATGTTAGGCCGTGATGGTTACTGTACAGTGGGAGGTCTGTCTGGCTGTGATGTTGAAGAGTGAATGAGCTGTACAGAGTATGATTCTGCTGCTGCCGATGGCCCTCTGCACCTCTTGGCTGCATCAACATTAATTATTCAATCTGTTTACAGTCTGTCCTATTCAGTACTCAACGGGCTACATATCATGGCGAGGAGGGTCTGCAAAATGTGAAGATAGCCCTTGCTCCCCATTGTGGAGTGACCATTCTTACTGATATTTGAAATGGAGAGGTGTATCTGCAGCAGGCAGATCGGTGACGATGTGGTCAATTATAAGTTTCCCTTTCATTGATTCCACCATAACCTGCCACAGAGCAGTCTATCAGCCAGAGGATCCAGCATCAATGCTGAGCACTATCATTAGACTGGATTCCATACAGTATGGGAACAGGCCCGTCGGCCCAACCAATCCACACTGACGCTCCGAAGAGCAACACACGCCTCTCTGACTAATGCACTGAACACTATGGGCAGTTTACCATGAACAATTCACCCGAGCTGCACATCTTTGGACTGTGGGATGAAACCCACGCAGACACAGGGGGAATGTGCAAACTCCACACAGGCAGTTGCCCGAGGCTGGAATCAAAGCTGGGGCCCAGGTGCTATAATGGAGCAGTGCTAACCACTGAGCCACCATGCCACCCTATATTAACTATATACCAAGGAGCTGTCCCCCTCTGCCTGGCTGTGTCCTGTCAGAGGGACAGAAACTACCAGCGAGGGTGGTGATGTTGCCTGGGACATAGTCCTGTTCACAGAATCCTGCTTTACAGACAATATCTGACTTTTGCTTGATTACTTCATGGGAAATATACAACAGGTCACTTTCACGTTTTCTGTAATGAAGTGTTAATATCACTTTATTTCTTACACATTTTAAAATAAACCAAACATCATTATTTTTCAGTTGAGGACTGTTGAAGTGAACCATAATTGAATTACCAGAGCGCACAGCTAGCTGTTACACAATTCAGTGACTGTAGTAAACAGCCGATTCATGTTCAGATCAGTGAACCCACCATCTTGCAGGCAGCAAAGCTCTTTAAAATGACTTTGAGGAAAAGCCTGAAATCAGACACAGTGTTATTGGGCCTCACCACGCCCTCCAAAATACAGGCCATCTCCAAAATCTGTCCAGAGAGCTTCCAAACTGGAGCTGGACAGTTACTCACACAATCCCTCACAATAAACTGATTAGAGACATACCTGAACAACGGGGAGATGTGTGGGGGGACAGACTGGTCAATGGACTAGCATATGGCGCTAGTCCAGATGCAGTTCAACATTTATAACAACGACCTGTAAACAGCCATGTCTAGCAAGTATATCTCTTCTTGTGTGCCACCTAAACTCTGTAATTCTTCACCTTGGACCTGATTCTGAATGAAGGTGTTATAAAGGTGATGGACTCCCGCAGCACATGGCATCTTACATTGAATCCCTCATAAACCATATCCAGTGTATGTTAGCTCCACAATGTCAGTATCCAAACACAATTGTTCAGCTCCATTGATGGCCAGCGTGATCCCAGCCCAACGACCTTGTGTTTGACTTGAGCTGGTTATTTATGTGTAAGTGTTTGCAGATTTGTTCTCACCGTTAACAACCATTCAGTAAAGTATCTTTCCTGAAGGTCCGATATCCTTTCATAACACCAACTTTTAGATTGTCCAATAAGCACAAAATCCACCCATTTATTCAATACACTGCCATAACAACAATATGATGAAAACTCACAGTAAGTAGCATTGAAATGATGAGTCTCATTGCCACACCCAAAACCAAATTGTTATTAAGTACAAGGACTTTGAAAATATGCAATTATTTTCCCTTGTACTAATATTGTTAACTAATAGTCGATTCTCCTGCTCCTCAGATGCTGCCTGCACAACTGAGTTTTTTTTTCAGAACCACACTTTTTGACTCTTATCTCCAGCATCTGCAGTCCTCACTTTCTCCCTGCTAATATTCACTCATAATCATTTTCGTGGCAACAATATCACTGTGTTTAAACATATTCCAGTCAGATATGAGTACGTTTTCATTTGCTTCAGTCTATCTCAGAGGTCAGTGATGTGGGATGAAAATGCCAGTGTCTGTGGTGCTCAGTATGTAGGCCATGCCTCTGAGAGACTGACAGATTGTTTCAAACAGCATATCCCTTCAGCTGTTCACAACAAGCGAGGTACTGCCTGGACCAACCAGCCTGAGCTCACAAAACCCAAAACACAGTGTCCAGCATTGAACAGGTCTAGACAATATTTTTATGTTAATTTATTCATAAAATGTGATTGTCACGGCATTTATTGACAGGTAGGGAACTAGAAACAGTGACACTGAAGGAACAGCAATATACTTCCCAATCAGGATGGTAGATGGCTTGGAACAAAAGGCGAATATGGTGCTTCCCTTGTCCTTCTTAGTGACCTGGGATTCAGAGGTACGTTGTAAGGAGCCTTGGTAAATTTTTGCAGAGCACCGTGTAGATGGCAGGTATTGCTGCTACTGAGTGTCAGTGGATGAGGGGTGAAGCTGCACTCACACAGGCAAATGGAAGTATTTAATCACACACACATTCAACATGTGTCTTAGCAATAGGGGACAGGATTTCAGAAATGTTGAGGTGAGTTGTTCCTGCAGAATTTCCAGCTCCTGACATATTCTTGTAGCTAAAGAATTTATATGCGTCAAAAAGTGGCGCTGGAAAAGTAAAACCGGTCAGGCAGCATCTGAGGTACAGGAGAAGGCAATGTTTTAGCATAAGCCCTTCACAGGAATGGGTAATGAAATCATATGGTCAGTCCAGTTCAGTTTAACGATAATCCCCGTGATATTGCTTGGTGTGTGTTCAGTTATGGTGGTGGCAAAGAACGTTAGAGGATGTGGTTCAACTTTCCATTGTTAGAACTAATCGTTGTCTGGCACAAGTGTAATGGAAATGGTATTGTCACTGTTAAGCACACACCTGCATGTTTCCAGGTGCTGGTACATTTGGACATGGACTGCTTCAGTATCTGAGTAAATCACGAATGGTGTTGAACACTGTCCAATCATTGGCAAACATCCCCATTTGTGATTTTACAGTCATTTATGAAGCAGCTGGAAATTATTGGGCCTAGGGCAGAGAGCACTCTTCTAGCTCACTGATGCTGTCCCTCTCTCTGAGCTAAGAAGCTTGCTTCTAGTTACACCTGCTCCAGAGGTGTTTAAAAACATATCTGAATGGAATAATCTTACAATATCTACCACAAGGAGCTGAGTGAGGACCTGGTAAGCTTCATTAGTTGGACGGCTTGTTTGTAACACAGATTAATGCCAACAGTGTGGGTTCAATTCTGCACTGACTGATTTGACTGAAAAGGGCTGTCCTATTCAACCCCTCCCTTGCTTGAGACATGATGACTGTCCAGTTAAACGACCACCAGTCGTCTCTGTCTAACGAGAGAGCAGCCCGATCATCCCGAAGGAGTATGGTGCCTTACCTTTCCATTTCTGATCTATAGACTTACTCAAACACCAACACAGGGGAACTGCTGCGGAGCTGTCCTGGAGTTGAGATGGCTGCTCTCCTCCAACCCCAACCACCTTCCTTTGTACCAGGTAAAACTTCTGCCAGTGCAAACGATTCCTATTTGCTCCAGTTTTGCAGTTAATTCTGGATATGACACTTGGTCAAATGTCGTTACGATGATGTTAAGTGCAGTCACTGTTGCCTCACCTCTAGAATTCAGCTGCGTGGTCTCTTGTTGTACATAGTTAAACCAAGGCTTCAATGAGCCCAAGGGATGAGAGCCCAAACTGAGCTTCAGTGAGCAGGTTGGTGCTGAGGAAGTGCTGCTTGACCCCACTGTAGGTGATATCTTCCATCCCTTTATTAATGATAGAGATGAGAGCAATGGGGCAGTCATTGATTGTCTGATGTTTTGTCTGTCTGTGAACAGGACACACCCGGATAGTTTCCCACATTGACAGGTCGATGTCAGTGCTGAATACCAGCAGGAACAGCTTGAATGGAATATTATCAGGGCCCACAGCCTTTGCATTCCCCATCCCTCCAGCCGTTTTGGAATTACCACACACTGTGAATCGAATTAGCTGAAGACTAAAATAGATCGTCCTATCGATACTCTGTCTGAACATTGTTGTGGTTGTTTCAGCCTGAGCTTTTCGATTGTTGTGTTTGGCTCTTGCATCACTGAGGAAGGCGATATGTGGGGATCCTCCTCCTCCAGTGAGTTGTTTGATTGACACCACCATTCAACCTGACTGCATGTGACAGGACCGCGGAGATTAGGTCAGATTTGTTGGTTAGATCTGTCTGTCACTGGCTGTTTATGCTATTTGGTGAGTAAGTGGCCCTGTTTGGTAACCTCATTGTGAGTTGTACCTGGTGCTGCTCTTGGCCAGCCCTCCGGTATTCTCCATTGAACAAGGGTTTATCCCCTGGCCTGATGGTCAGGGTAAAGTGGACCATATGCCAAGCAGTGACAGTGAAAATTATGCTTGAGTACTATTCTGCTGCTGTTGGTAATGACCCAAATCACCTCACCCAGGCCAGTGTTGAGTTCCAGATCTCTTCGAAATCTGTCCCGTTGAGCATGGGGATAGTATCTCTCACATGTGCGCTCACGCGTGTACACACACACACACACACACACACACACACACACACACACACACACAGACACACACACAATTCACAATGTCTCCAGAAATACTGTGTGCGGTAGTCATTGTTCCCAGTATGGACATCGATCAATGTCTCTGCAGCCGTGGTGAAGATGACGTCAAGTATGATTCTCCCTGTCAGTTGTTCCCTCCCCACCCGGTGCAGACCCAGTCTCGCAGCTATGTTCTTTTTGACATGACCATTTCGATCAGGAATGCTGCTGCTGAGCACCTCTTGGTGGTGATTTGAAATAGCTCACCCAGTATACATTCTCCAGCTCTCTGTCAGTGCGTCCTCCAAGTGTTCAATGTAGAGGGACACTGATCCATCAGCTGAGGGAAGGGAGTCAGCAGGAGATTTCCGTCTCTGTGTTTGATCTGACACGTGAGGCTTCGTTATGTCACATTGGTGCTTGAGGAGTCTGTAGGACGCCTCTCCCAAATGTAGCCCTAGCCCCCAGATGTTAGGAAGGAGGGATTTCCATGTGTCTGCAGGGCTTTTACTTTTCTGTCACTATCAATCGAAGGCCCTCTTCTGTGCTGTATGACACTCAGTCTATAACTCTTGTGATTGGACAGTCCAAGGTCTCACTCCTTCAGTTCCTCCCAGTGCCTTGTCTATTCCACAGATTTCTACAATATTTTCTCTATTAAAACATTGCACAATTCAATTTTTAAACTATCTACGTGTATCTCTGTATCTTTCCCTGTCATCTCCTCCAGCTGCTACATCCATCTGTATCTCAGTAACCCTCCCTATCACGACAACATTTATATCATACTATCGCCCCACCTATCACTGTAAACTCCACCAGCCCCTACACCCCTCCCTATCTTGCTAAACTCCAGCTGCTTCATCTTTCCCCATATCCCCATATGAATGAGTTCAAAAATATCTCCCTAACCTGTTCTAGCATGCACATGCCACATTATTTCTGTAATACCTCCAGTCTTGCTTTCCTATCTCTGTAACATATCGCACCTTGCTTTCCTATCTGTATACCATTTCCAGCCTTGCTTTCCTCTCTCTCTGTAACATTTCCATCCTTTTTATCCTCTCTCTGTAACATGTCCAGCCTTTCTTTCCTACCTCTGTTGCATCTCTAGCCTTGCTTTCCTCTCTCGATAACATCTCCAGCCTTGCTTTCCTCTCTCTGTAACATTTCCATCCTTTTTATCCTCTCTCTGTAACATGTCCAGTCTTTCTTTCCTACGTCTGTTGCATCTCTAGCCTTGCTTTCCTCTCTCTATAACATCTCTAGCCTTGCTTTCCTATTCCTGTAACATCTAGAACCTTGTTTTCCTCTCTCTGTAACATCTCCAGCCTTGCTTTTCTATCTCTGTAACATCTTTGGACTTGCTTTCCTTCACATCTCAGTGAATTGGTTTTTACACACCTCGGTGAATTGGTTATATATTTGCTTCTGCATTTTCATCTTTCTGGGGCTCTTTAAAATATCCCCAGCAGTGTGTCTGCCTCATTTCAAGACACGTCCAAGGTATCATCCCTCCTTACTGCAGTAACTGTTCGTTGATTAATAATGCACCACCACCTCCTCTTTAACACCCTCTCCTGTCCTGACCATAGTTCCATTACAACAGAATATTGAGTTGTTAGCCCTGACCCCTCTCAAACACGTCTCTGTTATGGCAAAAACGTTCCATGTCATCTCATGCCATGATCACAACAGTCTGTTTGATAATACTGCCAGTATTAATGTAAGCTGGAATATAACAACTGGAATACTCTGTGCCCCAGAGTTCCTCAATCATTCACTATTTGTTATCAGGATGCCCAAACGATGAACCAAAATTGTAACTCTGGGACTGAATCAATATTTGTTGAATTGTAATTTCTTTTTTTTTAAAATGTATTCATCAAGGGCAACTTTCCAGAACTGAGCAGTCAGCTACACATACAAAGAGTTTCTGATGGTTAATTCCCTGTTCAGTGTGCAGAGGGGACAGCCCTCAGTAATGGAGTAAGTGAGGACTGCAGTTCTCGGAGATCAGAGTCGAACAGTGTGGTGCTCTTTATCAGGAAGGGATTGGTGCATTCCTTTTTCTTTGATTCCGTGATTCGCAGGACATTGGGGAACCGTACTTGCTCAGAAAGGCAGCACGGTATATAGCACTGAAATGGAAAGCATTCAATCAGTTGGTTGTACAGGGTGTAGGGGAAATACAGACTGATTGAAGCACAAACATAAGGATAGATAAATCCCTTGGGCCAGATGGGGTACACACGAGGTTTCTCTCGGAAGTGATGGAAGAGATTACATAGAACATAGAACATAGAAGAATACAGAGCAGTACAGGCCCTTTGCCCCTCGATGTTGCTCCGATCCAAGCCCACCTAACCTACACTAGCCCACTGTCCTCCATATGCCTATCCAATGCCCATTTAAATGCCCATAAAGAGGGAGAGACCACCACTGCTCCTGGCAGGGCATTCCATGAACTCATGACTCGCTGAGTAAAGAACCTACCCCTAACATCTGTCCTATACGTACCACCCCTTAATTTAAAGCTATGCCTCCTCGTAATAGCTGACTCCATACGTGGAAAAAGGTTCTCATCGTCAACCCTTTCTAAACCCCTAATGATCTTGTACACCTCTATCAAGTCACCCCTAAACCTTCTTTTCTCCAATGAAAACAGCCCCAGGTGCCTCATCCCTTCCTCATAAGATCTTCCTAATATACTAGGCAACATCCTGGTAAACCTCCTCTGCACCCGTTCCAGTGCCTCCACATCCTTCCTATAGTATGGCGACCAAAACTGCACACAATACTCCAGATGCGGCCGCACCAGAGTCTTATACAACTGCAACATGACCTCAGGACTCCGGAACCCAATTCCTCTACCAATAAAAGCCAGTACGCCATATGCCTTCTTCACCGCACTATTTACCTGGGTGGCAACTTTCGAAGATCTGTGTACGTGGACACCAAGATCCCTCTGCTCATCCACACTTCCAAGTATCTGACCATTCGCCCAGTACCCCATCTTTTTGTTACTCATAGCAAAGTGAATCACCTCACACTTAGCTACATTGAACTCCATTTGCCACCTTTCTGCCCAGCTCTGCAGCTTATCTATATCCCACTGTAACCTGACACATCCTTCCTCACTGTCAACAACTCCACCGACTTTCGTATCATCCGCAAACTTGCTCACCCAATCTTCTAGCCCCTCCTCCAGGTCATTTATAAAAATGACAAAGAGCAATGGTCCCAAAACAGATCCTTGCGGAATAGTATCTGCACTCCAAGATGAGCCTTTACCATCAACTACTACCCTCTGTCTTCTTCCACCCAGTCAATTACTAATCCAAACCTCCAACTCACCCTCAATCCCATACCTCCGTATTTTGTGCAGTAGCCTACCATGGGGAACCTTATCAAATGCCTTACTAAAATCCATATACACCACATCTACCGCTTTCCCCTCGTCCACCTCCTTAGTCACCTTCTTGAAGAATTCAATAAGGTTTGTGAGGCACGACCTGCCCTTCACAAAACCATGCTGACTATCCTTGATCACAAAATTCCTATCCAGATGTTCATAAATCCTATCCTTCACAATTCTCTCTAAGACTTTGCCCACAATAGAAGTGATACTCACCGGCCTATAGTTACTAGGGTTATCCCTACTCACCTTCTTGAACAAGGGAACCACATTTGCTATCCTCCAGTCTTCTGGCACTATTCCTGTAGACAAAGAGGACATAAAAATCAAGGCCAATGGCTCTGCAATCTCCTCCCTTGATTCCCAGAGAAGCCTGGGATAAATGCCATCAAGCCCAGGGGAGTTATCTATTTTCAACCTTACCCGAATTTCCAACACCTCTTCCTACATACCTCAAAAACGTCCATTCTAATTAATTGTGACTCAGTATTCACAACGGCAACAATGTCCTGTTCCTGAGTGAATACTGACGAAAAGTATTCATTCAGTATCTCCCCAATCTCTTCAGCCACCACACACAACATTCCACTACTATCCTTGACTGGACCTATTCCTACCCTAGTCATTCTTTTATTCCTGACATACCTACAGAAAGCCTTAGGGTTTTCCCTAATCCTACCAACTAAGGACTTTTCATGCCCCGTCCGTGCTGCTCTTAGCTCTCTCTTCAGCACCTTCCTGGCTACCTTATAACACTCAATCGCCCCTGTTGAACCTTCACGCCTCATCTTTATTTCGGCCGCCCTCTTCCATTTAACAAGGGATTCCAATTCCTTATTAAACCACGGCTCCCTCACACGACCCTTTCCCCCCTGCCTGGCAGGTACATACTTATCGAGGACACTTAATAGTTGCTCCTTGAACAAGCTCCACATATCAATTACGCCCTTGCCTTGAAGCCTACTTTTCCAAGCTACACATCCTAAGTCATGCCTCACCGCATCATAATTTCCCTCTTACCCTGCAGTGCACATGTATCCCTCTCCATCACTAGAGTAAAAGTCAATGAATTGTGGTCACTGTCCCCAAAGTGCTCCCCTACCTCTAATTCTAACAGCTGGCCTGGTTCGTTCCCCAGAAGCAAATCCAGTATGGCCTCACCTCTTGTTGGCCTGTCTACATGTTGTGTCAGGAAACCCTCCTGCACACATTGGACAAACACCGATCCATCTAACGAAGTCGAGCTATAGCTTTCCCAATCAATATCAGGAAAGTTAAAGACCCCCATAACAACCACCCTATTACTTTCACTCTTCTCCTGAATCATCCTCTCAATCCTTTCTTCTAAGTTTCTAGGACTATTAGGAGGCCTGTAAAAAACCTCCTAACAGGGTGACCTCACCTTTCCTATTTCTAACCTCAGCCCAAACTACCTCAGATGGCAAGTTTTCCTCCATCGTCCTTTCCACCGCTGTAATACTATCTTTGACAAGCAATGCCACACGTCCCCCTCTTTTACTGCCACCTCCTGCGTGCTTTTATAGGAAAAACATCTGCTTCCGGGTCCCGGCTGCCCCTCTGGTCTTCGTCACTTCCCCCTTCTGCTCCCGCTCTTTCTGTGAAGAGAGGGAAAAAAACACTGCTGCCCATTACCACTAAGTAATTTTAAAACAAACTGTCTTACCTTAGCTGCTGCTCGCACTCAAAAATGAGATTAGTGTGCCTTTGGTGATGATCGTTGTGTCTTCACTGTCCACTAGAGTGGGGCCAGATGATTGGAGCGTGGCAAATATTATTCCCTTGTTCAAGGAAGGGAAGAGGGATAATCGTGGGCATAATAGAACAGTCAGTCTTACATCAGTGGTGGGCACAGTATTGGAGATGCTTCTGAGAGAGAGGATTTACAATTACTTAGAAAATGATAATTTGATTAGAGACAGGAGGTCATGCCTCACAAATCTTATTGAATTATTTGAAGATGTGAAAAATACATGTTGATGAAAGTAAACTGGTAGATGTGGTGAACACGAATTTTAGCAAGGCGTTTGATAAGGTTCCCCATTGTAGGCTCATTCAGAGGGTAAGAAGGCATGGGACGCAGGGAAATTTGGCTCTCTGGATACGGGCGTGGCTGGCCCATAGAAGGCAGAGGGTGGGAGCAGATGGAATGTATTCAGCCTGGAGCTCAGTGACCAGTGGTGTTCCACAGGGATCGGTTCTAGAACCTGTGCTGTTTGTGATTTTTATAAATGACTTTGATAAGGAAGTTTAATGGTGGGTTAGTAAATTTACCGAGACGTGCAGGTTGATGGAGTTGTGGATAGTGTGGAGGGCTGTTGTAGGTTGCAACAGAACATTGACAGGATGCAGCGCTGGACTCATAATTGGCAGATGAAGTTCAACCTTAAGTGTGAAGTGATTTGTTTTGGAAAGTTGCATTTGAAAACAGAATACAGAGATAAAGCCAGAATTCTTGGCAATGGGGAGGAACAGAGGGATCTTGGGGTCCATGTCCATAGGTCCCACAAAATTGTCAGCCAAGTTGATAGAGTTGTTAAGAAGGTGTATGGTGTGTTGGCTTTCATTAGCAGGGGGATTGAGTTTAAGAGCAGTGAGGTTAATGCTTAACTCTATAAAGTTGTGGTTCAAACACATTTGGAATATTGTGTTCAGTTCTGTTTGCCTCATGATAAGAAGGATGTGGAAGCCTTAGAGAGTGTGCAGAGGAGATTTGCCAGGATGCTGCCTGGACTGGAGGACAAGTCTTAGAAGAAAGTTTGAGGGAGCCATGGATTTTCTCGCTGGAGCGAAGAAGAATGACAGCTGACTTGATAGAGGTGTACAAATGTTGAGAGACAAAGATTGGATATGGGAGTCTAATCCCATGGCAGAAATGGCCATCTACCAGAGGCGTAATTTTAAGGTGATTGGATGAAGGTTTTGGGGAGATGTCAGAGATAGCTGCTTTACACAGAGAGTGGTGGGGGTGGAATGCACGAGCAGTGATAGAAATAGAGTCAGATACATTAGGGATAATTAAGAAGACTCTTGGATCAGCACATTGGAAGCTTGTGCATTGAAGGTTATGTAGGTTAGTCTGATCTTAGAGTAGGATAAAAGATAATAAGGGCTAAAGGGCTCTTATTGTGCTGTACTGTTCTATGTTGCAAGTTTCTCTCAGCTGGTGGATTCTCATCAGTTGGTGAATGTGTGAGGGAGTGAGGTGTGTGACGTCAGGAAGCTGGAAGGGGCATAAGGCCAAGACTTCCAGTTATGGTGTGCATGGTTACAGTCAGCTGAGTGCCAGCACAATATGTGTGGTTACCGCGACCAGACAAAATCCACCAAGTTCAGTTATTAAACTGATTTTTGGTTTGTCGTTAGCTCCTGGTTTCTTCAGATACATTCTCTTGGGTGACCTATGTATTAATATCTGGCCATCCACAGGCAGGTACAATTTTATTTTGATACTGGTGAATGTGAAGGTACCTTTATTGGATATAATTTCAGAGGATTCACAGTGAGACACAAGATGCTGTAGAAAGATATCAATTGTGAACATGTTAACACAGCGTCTGGATCAGGGAGCAGATGTAGGAAGTACAAGGAACATGCCAGCTGTCAGCATCATAAGCAATACCATGTGATTCTGACACTCCATATCCATACAATGCTCTCGGATCATGCCCCGACTGAAGATGAATTTGTAAGATCTGGCTCCTGATCAAACATTAGTATCTGATTTAGACAGTATTTTTTAGACACTGAGAACATTGATAGGTCAAAACAAGGACTGGAGATACTGGAAACCAGAGTCTAGATTAGACCGGTGCTGAAAGAGCACAGCAGGTCAGGCAGCATCCAAGATGCAGGAAAGTCGACGTTTCAGGCAAAAGCCCTTCATCAGGAGTGATTACTGAAAGCGTGTTGGCTAGTTTCCTCCTGCCCAAGGTGGAATCCAGATGATTTACTTTGAAGGAATGTTTGAATGATTGTCCTGACCCAGATTGGAAACTTTCTGGTAAGATTCTGGAGCAGGCCAGTACCTCACTCAGTGTCACAGGCAGCTGTGAGGTCCAGTAGCACGGTGCCTGAATTCAGGCCTTTTGGAATCCATTTTTAATGTCGGCCATGATTGCGACATGGGTGGGTTTACTGACCTGAACAATGATCAGGAGTTAGCCATGTTTGTGAATTGGGCAATAATAGATATAAACTACAATTATTCAACTGAACAATAATTGCATCATCTCTGAAAATAATTAGGTTGGTTCTAAATTGATGGAACTAAAATGTAAACAGGTAACAACCTTTTATGATACAAAAGTAAAGAGTGTGCGTTTTGTTTTATACCAAAAAGAAAATCTTATCTGATTATTCTGGTGTTCACAATGACACACTAAATGCCAGTATTCAAATGCATACGTTGTGGCTATATCATTTGCAAAGTGGTTGACCTCTGACTGATTGCATATTCAGAGTGAGCAAACGATTGAACAATCAGATAGAATTATCATTCTGATACATTTATGTATAATCAATCGATTTAATTCTGACTGAAGTGTTTAAGCTTCAGCTATCTGCCAACAATTCTATTAGATTTAAAATAGTGATGTAAAATGATAGACCAGATTTAAAAGTTGAAGTTCTAAATTGGAGTAAGGCTAATTTTGATGATATTAGGCAAGAACTTTCAAAAGCTGACTGGAAGCAGATGTTCACAGATAAAGGGGCAGCTGGAAAGTGGTAAGCATTCATAAATTGGTTAACGGAGTCCAGAGACAGTATATTCCTGTTACCGTGAAAGGAAGAGATAGTAGATATAGGTAATGCTGCTTAACTAAAGAAATTGGGGGTCTGGTTAAGAAAAAGAAGGGAGCATATGACACGTACAGACAAGGTAGATCGAGTGAACCCTTAGAGTACAAAAGACAATATGAATATTCTTAAGAGGGAAATCAGGAGGGTAAAAAAGGGGACATGAGATAACATTGGCAAATAGAATTAAGGAAAATCAAAAAGGATTTTACCAAGACATTAAGGACAAAAGGGTGAATAGGGAAAGAATAGCGCACCTCAAAGATCGGCTTGGAATCCTTTGTGTGGAATGCAGGCATTGGGGGTGATACGAAATGGGTATTTTGCATCAATGTTTACTGTTGGAAAGGACATGAAAGATATAGAACGTTGGGAAATAAATAGTAACATCTTCGAAATGTTCTTATTACACAGGAGAATGTGCTGGATGTCTTGAAACGTATAAAAGTGGATAAATCCCCGGAACCTGATCAGGTGTATAGAGAACTCTGTGGCAAGCCAGGGAACGGATTGCTGGGCCTGTGACTGAGATATTTGTATCATTGCTAGTCATAGGTGAGGTGCCAGAGGACTGGAGGTTGGTGAATGTGGTGCCAATGTTTAAGAAAGTTGGTAAAGACAAGCCAGGAAACTATAGAACAGTGAGCCTGACAGCGGTGGTGGGCAAGTTGTTGGGGGGAAATCCTGAGGGACAGGATGTACATGTATTTGGAAAGGCAAGGACTGATTCGGGATAGTCAACATGGCTGTATGCGTGGGAAAT
The DNA here is from genome assembly GCF_047496795.1 of Chiloscyllium punctatum. NCBI lineage: Eukaryota > Metazoa > Chordata > Chondrichthyes > Orectolobiformes > Hemiscylliidae > Chiloscyllium > Chiloscyllium punctatum. The sequence continues at coordinate 5,881,066 of NC_092745.1, read as the reverse complement.
CATGTCTCACAACCTTCTTTGAATTTTTTGCAGAAGTAACAATAACGATTGATGATGGCAGAGTGGTGGACATGATTTATTTGAACTTCAGTAAGTTGTTCGACTAGGTTCCCCATGGAAGACTGGTTAGTCAGGTTAGATGTCATGGAATAGAGGGAGAAGTCGCCATTTGGATCCAGAACTGGCTCAAATGTAGAAGGCAGAGGGTGGTGGTGGAGGGTTTTTTTTATCAGACTGGAGGCCTGTGGAGTGCCACAAGGATCGGTACTGGGTCCACTACTTTTCGTCATTTATATAAACGATTTGAATGTGAATATAAGAGGTATAGTTAGTAAGTTTACAGATAACACCAAAATTGGAGGTGTAGAGAACAGCAAAGAAGATTACCTCGGATTGCAACAGGATCAGATGGCCCAATGGGCTTAGCAGTTTAATTTACATAAATGTGAGGTGCTGCATTTTGGGAAAGCAAATTTTAGCAGGTCTTATACTCCGAATGGTGATGTCCTAGGGAGTGTTGCTGACGGAAGAGACCTTGGAGTACAGGTTCATTGTTCCTTGAAAGTAGAGTCGCAGATAGGTAAGATAGTGAAGAGGACATTCGTGTGCTTTCCTTTATTGATCAGAGTATTGAGTACAGGAGTTGGAAGGTCATGTTGTGGCTGTACAGGAAGTTGGTGAGGCCACTTTTGGAATATTGAGTGCAATTCTGGTCTCTTTCCTATCGGAATGATTTTGTGAAACTTGAAAGGGTTCAGAAAGGATTTGCAAGGATGTTGCCAGGGTTGGAGTATTTCAGCTGTAAGGAGAGCCTGAATAGGCTAGGGCAGTGTTCCCTGGAGTGTCGGAGGCTGAGGGGTGACCTTATCGAGTTTTATAAAATCATGAGGGGCATGGATAGGGTAAATAAAAAAGGTGTTCTCCCTGGTGTGGGGGAGTCCAGAACTGGAGGGAAGAAGTTTAGCGTGAAAGAGGAAAAATATAAAAGCGAACGAAGGGGCAACTTCTTCACGCAGAGGGTGGTACATGTATGGAATGAGCTGCCAGAGGAAGTGGTGGAGGCTGGTACAATTGCAACATTTAAAAGGCATCTGGATAGGTATATGAATAGGAAGGGTTTGGATGGATATGGCCTGGGTGCTGGCAGGTGAGACAAGATTGGGTTGGGATATCTGGTCGGCATGGCTGAGTTGGACCAAACGGTCTGTTTTCATGCTGTACATCTCTACGACTCTCTGCCTCGAATTTAGAAATGACAATAATTTAACATGCACTGTCAAATAAATAAATGGTTTATGTTATTAAATTGTAACATACGATAAGATGAAAAATTGCAATTTTTAGAATGAAAAATAAAGAACGACTAACAAGAAAAAAAATCCAGTACAGCAGCAGGCCCTTTAGCCCTCCAAGCCTGCACCGATCCAGATCCTCTGTCTAAATCTGTCGCATATTTTCTGAGGGTCTGTATCCTTTTGCTGCCTGCGCATTCTTGTATCTGTCTAGATATCTTAAATGATTCTATTGCAAAATATGGTCTGATCAGAGCCTTGTAAAACCTCATAGATCCTTCCCTGCTTTAATATTAAAGTCCTCTCAAATGAATGCCGTCACTGTATTTGCCTTTCTGACTGGATAGGCCACCAGAAACAATGAACACATGATGGACATTAATAAACTTAGCACGGAGTTCTAAAAATAAACAATGATTAAAGCATGCTGGAAAATGGATCCCAGACTTGAGTAAACTCTCTGCTAATCCATATGCTGCAGAATCCAGAAAAGCTGCAGCTCCCCACAGACGGTTTGCAAAAAAAAAAACCCGACAGCTACAGACCCTGCAATACCCACCTGAAATTGGACTTCAATGGTACAATGGAATGTCGCCCTTGGCCATCAATATGCCAACCCCTGGTTGAGTCTGATTGATCTGGGTAAATGAGCTTGATCATTCCATTGGCAGATCTTCCATACCCTCCCAAAGGTTGAAGACTTGGAAAAATTACAATCATCTCAAAGCTGCACAGAGTACGGCAACTGGAGAATAACCACTGAGAAAGAAAACAACTCCAAGACAATCGGAAGAGTATGAAGGCATCGCCACGTAGAGCCCGGCCAAGTTCTAGTGTGGTGGTACACAATCACCCAAAGTTAAGTTAAAACATAAGACAGTTTTCAGTATTTTTCATTACTTTATAGTAAACTTTATTGTGCTAACATTGAGTGTGCTCAATAAACAAATATTATTATTTGTAAGAGTTAACTCAGTTCCTTTGCTGAATGGAAGAATTTAAGCTAACTGTACGGCAGATGCAACACCTTCCAAACTATTGACTCAACCAGCAAGTTTACCTTGAGACAATCCTGTACTAGAACTCACAACTCTCTTTGCTCTTCAGACTTCTGAATTTTCTCTCCATTTATAAAATAGTCCATGCCTATATCCCTCATAAAGTGCATGACATCCGGCTTTCCCAAGATGTACACCATCTGCCACTTCTTTGCCCAATCTCCTACCCTGTCTAAATCCTTCTGCAGCCTCTCTGCCACCTCAATGCTGCCTGTCCCTCTACCTACCTTTGTATCATCTAAAAACCTCGCCAGAGTACCCTCAGCTCCTTAATGTAGATCGTTAATGCACAAAGTAAAATATTCTGGTCCCAACACTGAGCCATGCGGAACACCAGTTGTCATCGGCTGCTATTCCAAGAAGGACCTTTTTATCCCCACTCTCTACTTGCTGCCAGACAGCCAAGCTTCTGCACACACTAGTAACTTACCTCGAACAAAATGGGGCCTTATTTTACTCAGCAGTTTCCTGTGTGGCTCTTTGTCAAAGTCCTTCTAGAAATCCAGGTGGATAATATCCAATGGCTTTCCTTTGTCTCACTTGATTGTTACGTCCTCAAAAAACTTTTACAGATTTATGAGGCATGACATCTCTTGATGACCCCATACTGACATTGCCGAATTTTACAATTCACTTGCAAGTATTCAGTAATCTCATCCTTCACAATGCATTCTAGGATCTTACTCATGACTGAGGTTAGGTTAATTGGTCTGTCACTTTCTGCCTTTTTCCTTATTCCCTTTTTAACGAGGCTGTAACGTTTGCAACTTTCTAGTCTTTTGAGCCTCTCTCTGATTCTAGAAATTCATGAAAGATCACCACAAATGTCTCATTTATTACTTCAGCTCTCTCCCTTGGAACTCTGGGATATTGTCCAGTTGGTCCAGTTTATTTACCCATTTAGGTTTTCGAGCAACTTCTCCGAATAAGCTCTGTCCCCTCGCTATCTTGAATTTTTGGGGATACTATTCGTGTCGTTCACTGTGAAATGTGACCTGAAATAATTGTTCAGTTTCTCAGCCACTATTTGTTCCCCATTACAATATTTCCAGCATCATATTCCGCCACCAATGTCCAGTTCTGCCTCTCTTTTGCCCTTTACATATCTAAAGAATCTCTTACAGTCTTTTATATTACTGGCTAGCTTACATTCATATTTCATCTTCTTCCTCCTATTTCTTATTTTGTTGCCCTGTATTGGTATTTGGAAACGTCCAAATCCTCTGGTTTCCCACTGCCATTTGCCATGTTATTTGATTTCTCTTTTGTTTTTACGCTAACCCTGATATTCCCTGTCAGCCATTGTTGCCTCATCCTCCCTACACTATGCTTCTTTTAGCTTGGGATGAGTCTCTGCTGTGTCTCCTCAATTACGCCCAGAAACTCCCGCCATTACTGTCCCACTGTCTTTCCTGCTAACATAACCTCCCAGTCAATGTAACCCAGTTCCTCCCTCATGCCTTTGTAGTTGCTTTTATTCAGCAGTTATATTGATAACTCTGATTCTACCTTCACCCTCTCAAATTGAACAGTAGGTTCAATGCTATCATGATCACTGCCTCATAAAGGTTTCTTTACCTTAAGCTCCCTTATCACATCTGCCTCATTGCACAACTCTAAATCCAGTATTGCCCGATCCCTCGTTGCCTGCACCATCAGATGCTCCAAAAAACCATCTCATAGACATTCCACAAATTCCATTCCTTGCAAACCACTGCTTTCCTAATTTTCCCAGTCCAGCTGCATATTGAAATCCTCCCAATCACTGTAACTTTGCCTTTCCTACACATCTTTTCTACATTCTGATGTGTCATCCGCCCCTGCTCCTAACTACGGTTCGTGGACCTGTACATAACTCCAACTATGGTTTTTCATCTTTGCTGTTCCTCAATTCTAACCACACAGATTTTACACCATCTGTCCCTACTTTGAGTTTTGGGAACTGAGTGATGGGACTGCAAAACACATTAGCATTGTCATAAGTTCATAGTTTAGAGATTAATTAAAAATATTACATTGTCAATTCCATTGGAATGTGGGCACAATCTATTTCTTTGGCCAAATACTCTGTGTGTGCTATGGAAGAATGCAGACTTTTGAAACTGTTCGAAAAGCGTCATAGGAAGAGGACTTGAGTCTATAAAGAGATTAAGGTGGGTCAAGTGAACAGAAAAATATTGTTCTATGGAGCATCGTAGGATGTATTGTCTGTGCACTCAAAGATGTTGGCGGGTTGAATCGAAAGTCAGTGTATTATTTCAATGGAGAGATTGGATTGAGGCGCAGAAGAACCGGGCACCTGGATTACAAGATAAAAACTTTGTGTGCATAAAGGTTTGAAGGAAGTAAGATAAATGTAGACATTTTCTGAAACAGAATACATTCAAAATTGGGGAAGATTTTCTACAGTTTTGCAGAGTAGTGGCGAGACCACATCGAGAGAACAATGGTCATACCGACACGCAAATTAGTCCAGAGAAGGTTCACTGAACTGACTCCTGTGTGGAACGTTTATTTCAGGTGGAAATCTTGAACTGACTGACTCTGGATCTGCTGGAATTTAGGCGAACAACATGTGATCTTGGTGACCCCAGAATAATCCAGGTATTCTTTTCAAATTGAATTCTGAAACAATATTTCAGCGTGTGTGAGAAATTACCAGGAAGAGATGGACTATGAAATTGAAGGTTATCTCAGTTAATAAGATGTTGGATGTTTTAATCCTCTCAAAGTTTCGAATATTTGTGAACTCTCTTCCCAGATAGCAATGGAGGATAAAACATTGACCGTTCCTATGGCAGAAGCAGGCAGATTCTTGACTAAGAATGACGCACTAACATCGTCAGGGCATAGGAGGAATGTGGGATTGATGTCACAATCAGATCATCCACGATCTTATCGCATGACGGAGCTGTATTGGTGACTTACCCCTGATGCGAGATTCTGCAATTCTATTGAATGTAGATATTGAAAAAATTATGAGATGATTCTCATGATCATGGAGACATTTCCTTTCTCATTACTGGGCACATTTTCCATATGTGACTTTTAAACAGCACTCAAAAGCACTCAGGAAGTTTCATGGTATTGGAGAAAGGTCAGGAGCACAGCGCCAAGTGAAAGCCTGCCTTTAAACCGCTTTAGAAATCAGATTGGGTCGAATGGATAACTACGTCTGCTCATTTCTTTCAGTTCTTGTTGTGAGGTGAGTTTCATTAGCAAGGCCAGCATTTTGTTGCCTTTGTGTAATTTCTATTCAGAATATGGTGATAAACCCCACGGATTCTTGTGGTGCAGGAACACTAACAGGTATGTTACAAAGAGAGAAATGGGGTTCTGATCCATTTGATAATTTCAAGTCGGTGTGCTCTGTGACCTTGGAAATTGCATTCTTCACCACTTGATGCTCACAAGCTCTGGAAATAGTGAGACTACATTCTTTGTTTTCAACAATTAAAGTGATCGTCATACAGCATATAAACAGGCCCTTCAGCCCAATACATCTATGCCAGCCAGAAAACACCAATGTACATTATTCCCAGTTACCTGAAGACCTTTCGCCTACTATGCCCTGGCCGTTTGTGCTTGAAAGCTGCATTGTCTTTTTATACACATAATGGTAATGTCCTAGGGAGTGTTGCTGAATAAAGAAACCTTCGATGCAGGTTCATAGCTCCTTCAAAGTGGAGTCGCAGGTAGATAGGATAGTGAATAAGGCGTTTGGTATGCTTTCCTTTATTGGTCAGAGTATTGAGTACAAGAGTGGGGAGGTCATGTTGCGGCTGTACAGGACATTGGTTAGGCCATTGGTGGAATATTGCATACAATTCTGGCTTCCTTCCGATTGGAACGATGTTGTGAAACTTGAAAGGGTTGACAAAAGATTTACAAGGATGTTGCCAGGGTTGGAGGATCTGAGCTACAGGGAGAGGCTGTACAGGGTGGGGCTGTTTTCCCTGGAGCGCCGGAGGCTGAGGGTGACCTTATAGAGGTTCATAAAATTATGAGCGGCATGGATAGGATAGATAGACGAAGTCTTTTTCCCTGGAGTCGGGGAGTCCAGAATTAGAGGGCATAGGTTTAGGGTGAGAGGGGAAAGATATAAAAGAGACATCAGGGCAACTTTTTCACGTGTGTGGAATGAGCTGTCAGAGGATGTGGTGGAGGCGGGTACAATTGCAACATTTAAGAGGCATTTGGATGGGTATATGAATAGCAAGGATTTGGATGGATATGGGCCGGGTGCTGGCAGGTGGGACTAGATTGGGAAGGGATATCTGGTCGGCATGGACGGGATGGACCGAAGGTCTGTTTCCATGCTATAACATCTGTCTGACTCTATCTGTGACCTGAGCGTTTTATGTTCTTTTTATTTGTGTACAAAATGGTTTCATGGACATAGATAACACAAACTCATCAGATGAATAATAACAAGACTCTACGTTTTTCAATAATTATAGAAAATCCAATTGTCATTTCAATTCATTTGGGATTTTAATGGAGCTAGACCAGCATTAATTGCCCTTGAGACGTTCCAGTCCAGTTGATGTTGGTCCGTCCAAGTGGCTGGTAGGATGGAGCACCAGCAGTGCATCTCATGTGCTGGGTTAACTGGGAGTAAATATTACTGGTGGTGGATGGAGTGTTGCTGTCATGCTGTGATGAAGAGCTCGCAGGCAAACACAGAAAACCGACTCATCGTCAAAGCAAACATAGCGGACCGTGTTTTTTATTTTTCTGAGAAATAGCAACCTTACAGATACAAGTCTTTCTAGTCATGAAGGGAAGTCTGAGTCTATGTTCTTGGTGTCCTTAACATAATGGTGTCAAACAGAAGAATTATGTTCTTGCTTTGGAGGGACGATGCTTGCATTGAGCATGTGATTTATCCTGGATATATTAACAGATGTCCTTGGTTGAGTAAGTGCTGATACTCCATGGGATGATGTTGATTTGTTATCTCGCCACTTACTGAGCACCGTTCGCCAGAACAAACCAACAAGTACCATTGGTTGGTGCTTCAGAATGTATCAGAGCTTTCATGGCTGCCACCACATGGAATCATGTATAAATACAAGGCCAATCGCGTCTGCACCATCCAGTGCTAATGCTAGTGTTTTATAAAGTTTGTGAGGTTCCTTACTGAAGCACCCTCCCAGGCAATGCATTCTAAACACAATCCATCCTCTGGGTTCAAAACGGATTCCCCAAATCCTCTCTCAATATCTGCTCTTTCGCTTCAAACATGTGTCCCTTGTTTTTGATCCATTGATTAAGGGGAACTGCTGCTGTCTGTTCACTCTGCCCATACCTCTAATGCTCTTATCCACCTCTGTCAGGTACACCCCTCACCCATCTTTGTTCCAAAAGCAAGACTAACCTATCTTCATGGTTTGAATTCTGTCTTGTCTTGTTACTTGTTCCAAAATGCAGCATCTCACAAATTTCACTGCTAATTTTTATCGGTCATTGATCTGGCCATCTGAACAATCAATGTGTACCCTCCTGTAATCTAACACATACAGCCTCACCATGTCCCATCCGGCCTATCGTTCTGTCATCCACAACATTGTTTATCATTCTCCAACAACCCAACACCCCATCTCCCACATTAATATCATCAACATTTCAGAGCAGCGAGGGGGGGACAGGAGCCGGGAGGAGGTGATGTTAGTGCAAGGTGATTGTCGGCAAGGCCTCTATGTATATTTAAACTTGTTATCTTCAAGCCAGCGAGGGAGAAGCGAACAAAGGACTTCTGGGAAGGGTAAGTAGAACAGTTTTATTTGCGTGGTTGCATTACCAGAGACACTACTCGGTAACTAGTTTATTTCCTCATCCTTGTTTTTAGAAGTCACTTCGGGAGTTAGAATAGTGGTAATGGAGTTTAGGGCAGTGGAATGTTTCTCTTGCAGAATGTGGGAAGTAAGGCTCACCACTAGTGTCCCTGTTGACTACATCTGTGGGGAGTGCATCCAACACCAGCTCCTCAAAAACCGCGTTAGGGAACTGGAGCTGATGTTGGATGAACTTCGGATCATTCGGGAGGCAGAGGAGGTTATTGACAGGACTTTCAGAGAGGTAGTCACTCCCCAGATAAAAGAAAAAGACAGATGGGTGACAGTTAGGGGAGAGAAAGGGAACCGGCAGGCAGTGCAGGGATCCCCTGTGGCCATTCCCCTCAACAATAGTGTACCGTTTTGGATACTGTTGGGGGGGATGACTTACCAGGGGAAAGCAGTGGGGCACCTGCTGCTCAGAAGGTAAGGGGGAAGAGGAGCAGAGCATTAGTCATTGGGGACTCGATAGTTAGGGGGACGGATAGGAGGTACTGTGGGGCGAGAAAGACTCACGGCTGGTATGTTGCCTCCTGGTTGCCAGGGTCCGTGATGTCTGTGATCATGTTTTTGGGATCCTCCGGGAGGAGGGAGAGCAGCCCCAAGTCGTGGTCCATATTGTCACCAATGACATAGGTCGAAAGAGAGATGGGGACTTGAGGCAGATATTTAGAGAGCTAGGATGGAAGCTTAGAGCTAGGACAAACCGAGTTGTTTTCTTTGGTTTGCTGCCTGTGTCACGTGCTAGTGAGGTGAGGAATAGGGAGAGAAAGGAATAGTGCAGGAGGGAGGGTTTCGGGTTTTTGGATAATTGGAGTTCTTTCTGGTGTTGGTGGGACCTCTACAAGCAGGACGGTCTTCATCTAAACCAGAGGGGTACCAATATCCTGGGGGGGGGGGGGGGGCGGAATTTTGCTATAGCTATTTAGGTGGATTTAATCTAATACTGCAGGGGGATGGGAACCAAAATTGTAGGACAGGTACAGAAGAGGATGAGAGTAGGGAGTTCCAAAATCAAGTATCTGACACTGGCAAGCGAGAACCTGGTTGGAAGTGTGTGTACTTCAACGCGAGGAGCATCCGAAATAAAGTGAGTAAAGTGGCAGTGTGGGTTGATACCTGGGACTTCGATGTTGTGGACATTACAGAGACATGGATAGAGCAGGGACAGGAATGGCTGTTGCAGGTTCCGGGATTCAGATGTTTCAGTAAGAACAGAGAAGATGGTAAAAGAGGGGGAGGTGTGGCATTGTTGATCAGGGACAATATTACAGTTGTAGAAAGGATGTTTGGGGACTCGTTAACTGAGGTAGTATGGGCTGAGGTTCGAAACTGGAATGGAGAAGTCACCATGCTGGGAGTTTTCTATAGGCCTCCTAATAGTCCCAGAGAATGTAGAGGAAAGGATAGCACAGATGATTCTCGATAGGAGTTAGAGAAGCAGTGTAGTTGTGATGGGGGACTTCAACTATCCAAATATATACTGGGATCACGACTCTATAAGTACTATAGATGGGTCAGTTTTTGTCCAGTGTGCGCAGGAGGGCTTCCTGACACAGTATGTCGACAGGCCTACAAGAGGCAAAGCCACTTTTGATTTAGTACTGGGTAACGAGCCTGGCTAGGTGTTAGATTTGGAAGTAGGTGAGCACTTTGGAGTCAGCGATCACAATTCTGTCAGGTTTACCTTAGTGATGGAAAGCGATGGGTGTACTACACCAAGCAAGTGTTACAGCTGGGGGAAGGGAAATTACGATGCAATTAGGAAAGATTTAGGAAGCATAGAATGGGGAAGGAAACTGCTGGGGATGAGCACATTAAAAATGTGGAGCTTATTCAAGGAAAAGCTCCTGTGTGTCCTAGATAAGTATGCACCTGTCAGGCAGGGAGGAAGATATAGAACGTGTGAGCCGTGGTTTACTAAGGAAGTGGAATCCCTGGTCAAGAAGAAGAAGAAGGCTTATGTTGGGCCAAAATATGAAATCTCAGGGCGCTTGAGGGTTACAAAGAAATCAGGAAAGACAAAAACAGAGCTCAGAAAAGCCAGGAGGAGACATGACAAGTTGTTGGCGGATAGGATCAGGGTTAACCCTAAGACTTTCCATAGCTATGTCAGGAAATTTGTGCCAATCAAGGATAATAGTGGGAGGTTCTGTGTGGAGTCAGAGGAGATAGGCGAAGCACTAAATAAATATTTTTCGACAGTGTTCACTATAGAAAATGAAAATGTTGGCGAGCAAGATACAGAAATACTTGCATCGAGACTAGAAGAGATTGAGGTTCACAAGGAAGAGGTATTAGAAAGTACTGCAGAGTGTGAAAATAGACAAGTCCCCTGGGCCGGATGGGGTCTATCCAAGGATCGTCTGGGTAGCAAGGGAAGAGATTGCCGAGGCTGTGGCATTGATTTTCAAATCATCATTGTCTACAGAAATAGTGCCTGAGGACTGGAGGATAGCAAATGTGGTTCTCTTGTTCAAAAAGGGTAGTAGAGACAACCCTGGTAATTACAGACCAGTGAGTCTCACTTCAGTTGTTGTTAAAATGTTGGAAAAGGTTAGAAGAGATAAGATTTATAACCATCTAGAAAAAGAATAATCTGATTAGGGACAGTTAGCATGGTTTTGTGAATGGTACGTCGTGGCTAACGAATCTTATTGACTTTTTAACAACGCGACCAAACAGGTGGATGAGCGTAAACCGGTTGATGTGGTGTATATCAATTTCAGCAAGGCGTTCGATAAGGATCCCCACAGTAGGCTATTGTACAAAATGTAGAGGAATGGAATTATGGGAGGCATAGCAGTTTGGACCAGAAATTGGCTTGCTGAAAGAAAACAGAGTGTTGTCATTGATGGAACATGTTCACCTTGGTGTCCAGTTACTAGCGAAGTACCGCAAGGGCCGGTGTTGGGACCACTGCTGTTCATCATTTTTATAAATGACTTGGATGAGGGCTTAGAAGGGTGGGTTAGTAAATTTGTGGACGACACTAAGGTTAGTAGATTTGTGGATCGTGACGAAGGATGCAGTAGGTTGCAGAGTGATCGGATAGAGAGCTGGGTTGACAGCAAATGGAATTTAATGTGGCCAAGTGTGAGGTGATACACTTTGGATGGAGTAATCAGAATGCAAAGTACTGGGCTAGTTGTAAGATTCTTGGGAGTGCAGATGAGCAGGGAGATCTCAATGTCCATGTACACAGATCCCTGAAAATTTCCACCCAGATTGACAGGGTTGTCAAGAAGGCATACAGTGTTTTGGCCTTTATTTATAGAGGGAATGAGTTCCAGAACCATGAGGTTATGCTGCAGCTGTGCAAAGCTCTGGTACGGCCACACTTGGAGTATTGTGTACAGTTCTGGTCACCGCATTATAAGAAGGATGTGGAAGCTTTGGAAAGGGTGCAGAGAGATTTACTAGGATGTTGCCTGGTAAGGAAGGAATGTCTTATGAAGAAAGGCTGAGGGCCTTGAGGCTGTTCTCGTTAGAGAGAAGAAGGTTGAGAGGTGACTTAATAGAGACATACAAGATAATCAGAGGGTTAGATAGGGTGGATAGGGAGAGCCTTTTTCCAAGTATGGGAACTGCAAACACGAGGGAACACAACTTTGAAGTGAGGTGAGATAGGTATAAGACAGATGTCAGAGGTAGTTTCTTTACTCAGAGAGTAGTAAGGGTATGGAATTCTTTGCCTGCAACCGTGGTAGATTCGCCAATTTAAGTGCATTTAAGCAGTCATTGGACAGGCATATGGATGTACATGGAATAGTGTAGGTGGGATGGGCTTCAGATTAGTATGACAGGGTTGCGCAAAATCGAGGACCAAAGGGTCTGTACTGTGCTGTAATGTTCTATGTTCTATGTTCTATTTATGAATATTAGATACAAATCTTCATTTTCTACCTGTTCTACAGATCTGTTGCAGAGGAAGAATTGGGAATTCCAGTCTCTTTCATATATTGGTGAAATTACAGCGTGATGCAGTTGAGGTCTTTTATGAGGAAGCCAGAAATAATACTTTGGACATGGAGCTGAATTCTGCTTTTACACTCCACCCCTCTGCATGTATTATTCATAAGACTTGTATATCATTAATATTGGAATAGGTTTTGGCACTGTGCACTGCGACAGTTCAATTTGATGTGGGCCTGCAGCTTATTCTGTAAGAAATTTGCTGCAATAGTCAGAGCTGAAGATTTTTCTTTTCATGTGCAGGATGGACGCAGGCTCGTTCATTAAGTTTGTTTCAAAGAGCTGGAGGGATAAGGATAAAGATTAAATTATTTTTTACATTATAAACACACTATAGAAGATAAATTCACATTCTTATTTCTACGCTGGTTTGGAAGCAAATTAAAAGAACAATGACCCATTGTTCTGAATATTGTTTTAAAAAGTGACATCATGTTGCAATAATGCATTGGAGAAAAAGAAAATGCTGTCTGCATTTGAGAGAGATACAAAAATGCAGAGTGAATGTACAATATGAACAAGAAACAAGTGTTAATAAAAAAGTAAGAGAAATATTTTCATAATTTTCGAATGAAACAAGATCCCAATTTTCCTGAACAGTGATGTTTGATTGTCCATCAATCTCACTTTTCCAACTTTATGCTTTTCCTACCACTGATGCGCCTTCAGCACACCACATCCGCCCTTCCTACTCGTTCCTTACCCTCCTACTTCTCTTACATTGCCCATTCTGATACTACATACCCTTCCACTGATCATCTCCCTTTACACGTCTCGCTCTGTATGTCACACCACGTCCCCTGACCGTCCCTTTCCTTTTTGCTCTCACACTAGATGCTGGAATCTGCTGATTTAGGTGCTACTACTGGTCATCAGTGAATGGTGTGTTTGGTGAGACTTATGCCCTTCAACTTTAACCTGAAAGCATATGCTCCATTTATACTGATCTTTAAATGGCGTTTGCCTATTGTGACTGTTGTGTATATTTGGAACAGCATAATTAAGTCTATCTGCATAGGTTAAGTTCAGTAGGGTTTCTTTATTCTGTTCTTTTATTTCATTGTGTAATTTTTTTGTCTTTTTGAATACAGTTTTTGTCTGTTTTATAATGTAGTAGACAACCTCACTAACTTACTCCGGGTAATTTACATTGTGCACTTACCGAAACAAGTTGCAATGTTATGCTCTGGGCGGCCTGCTTAAGAATGCTTTGAGTGGTCTAGCCCAGCCCATAACAGACTGGGGCTCTTTGCGGGAGTTCACACAGCGAGTATGAGGTGCTTGTGTCTTTATTTCGGTTGTTGGGTTTGTTGGGTAGACAAAGCTTTGGATAGCAATGACTGCTTCAGTCGCCAAAGGTTTTCTGGATGTGAATGCAATGACTTTTGAAGGTTTGAAAAAAATGAATAAGACCAAGCTGCAGGAATTAGCAGTGAAGCTGGAATTGGACCTGCCTGCTTCTGTGAGGTAAGGAGAGATACTTACAGCAGTAGCTCGTCAATTAAACTTGCTGGAGAAACCATCAGAATCTACAGAGTTGGCAAGAATTCAATTGCCAATGAGGCAGCTTGAGTTAGCGGCGAGATTTAAGGAAAAGGCAGCAGAAATGAAACAGTTAGAGTTACGTTTAAAAGCAGAAGAGAGGGAAAAAAACAGAAGAAGAGATGGAAAAAAGAGAGAGCAGCAGAGGAGAAAGCAAGAGAGAGCTTTTGAACAGCAAAAACTAACACTTTAAAAAGGAAAGTCAGCGTAAAGGAACTGTAGATAAAGGCTGAGGGTAGGGTTAGTAAGGAAATGAGTGAGGATGAGCAATCCCCAGGTAGTCAGAAGCCTATTCTCGATCAAGCATTGCCTACGTTTCATGAGAAGGATATGGAAGGCTTTTTCAACTCATTTGAAAAGGTGGCTAGACAAATGCAATGGCCAGAGTCAATGTGGGTTTTGTTAATCCAAATGGAACTTTTAGGTAGGGCTAGTGAGGCATTCGCATCCCTATCAGAGGATGGATCTGGTTTCTGGAATCTAATGAGGGATCCTGGTCAAAACTACATTGAATTTGAAATGATCAAACAGAGTAATTTTGATAGATGAATAAGAGCTTGAAAAAACAAGCAATCCTTTGTTGCACTTCGAGCGTAAGTAATTTGTAGAAATTCAAATATTCACTGCTTGAAGCATTGCGACCTCATGAGGAGAAAAAAAGAGTTAAAACAGCAAAGTTATCAGCTAAAGTGGCTTATGATTATCAGTTGGTCCATAAACTCAGTTTAGCTTCCAGAATCTATTTCAGTCCATTCGGGGATAGAAATTGGAGCAAAGCGATATCCTCACGTGGAAAGGAAAAGGTAGATCTCAGTGAAGACAATAAGGATAATTTACCACAGGTTAATAAAGAAACTCTTGAGAGGGACAAAGAAGTGATGGCCTCCATTTCCTCAATAAGACATAATTTGTTATGTCGTAACAGATAGGAATGGATTCACTCTCTTTCTTGCTAAATGCCCCCAGTATTTTCATTGTAATAAAATGGGCCACACAAAATCACAGTATTGGTGGGCTAGGAAAACCAGATGTAGGAAAACCAGACAACCCTGGAAGATTTGTTGGACCAATAACAAAAAGCATAAGGGAAGTTAGACAACTGCCTCAGAGTGTACAAGATGATCAGAAGTTGATCAAGGAATATGTGCCAAATGCACTTAAAATATACATACAAGTGTAAAGTTTATTCACATAGGCCAGAAGTCATAGGTAAGGCTGTTCCAATATTGAAGGAGACAGGATCTTCTCAGTCAGCAATACTGAGGGATGAGAACATATGCACGCCTGAGAGACTATTGCCAGAAAATGTGCTGGTAACAAGAATTCATCGTGAGACAAAAAGTGCTCAGTTATGTAAAAGGAGAACAGTGGAGAATGTGTGATAGGAGTACTAGACCCCAAACTCTCATCTGCAGGAATAAAATTTGTCCTTGCAATTGATATAGCCGATTCACTGGTAGGCGTGCTGCCTACTCTAGTTGAAAGGCAGTGGAGATGCAAGCAATGGAAAACCTGGAGAATGTTTATCCATGAATTTTCCCTGACTGTGTCATCACAGATCACAATGTTCATGTTGAAGCAGGAGGGATCAAAAGGAAGCTGATGTAGAGTTATCCGAATCTTAGTTCGATGAGATAAGTAGAACAGAGAAGGACCAGGTAGGAAAACATGCAAGTATTTTTAGCTCTGCTAAGTTGATTGACTTGCAGCAGAAAGATGAGGAATTAAAAAAGTTATATCAAAAGGCTATTTAGCAAGCAAGAAAGAAAGCATTCCTGTCTGTTATTACTTAACAAATTATGTCTTAATGAAGAAATGGAGACCACAACACTTTCAATCAGATCAGACATGGCGGAAATTCATCAAATTGTTTTGCCAGTTGGGTATAGAAAGGAGGTGCCGCGATTGCACTTGAGCAACTAGTTGGAGGTCATTTTGTGGTGAGGACAACACCAGCTAATATAAAAGGATTTGTTTACAGGGCTGGACTATATAAAGATGTAGCTGAAGTTTGCCAGGGGTGTCAAACATATCACGCAGACAGTAATAAAACTTGCACCTTTCATACCTATTCCAGGATTTGACGACCCTTTCACAATAGTCTTGATTGACTGCGTAGGTCGCCTACCACAAACAAAAGGTGGGAATAAGTATTTATTAACAATAATGGATGTGTCGACTAGATATACAGAGGCAATCGCATTATGCAGCATCACAGTTAAAAAGGATGTAGAAAAAAACTTAATATTTTTCCTAGATACGGACTACCAATAATGATACAGTCAGATCAATGATCAAACTTCACATCCAAACTATTCAAGGAGGCGATGGATAACTTGGGAATAAAACAATTCAAACCTACTGCTCACTATCCAGAGTCACAGAGAGCACGAGGAAGATGGCATCAAAAACTGAAGACCATGTTGAGCGTTTATGGTCAGGATTATCCAGATGATTGCGATAACGAAATTCCTTTTGAACTTTTTCCGATCAGCGATGCACCGAATGAATCGACCAAATTCAATCCATTTGAATTGATTTTTGGACAAGAACTAGGAGGAACATAAAAATTGATGAAGGAGAAATTAATAAGTCAGAATTCAGAGACCACCCATTTCGACAATGTGTCAAATCTTAGGGAACGATTAAATAAAGCTGGAGAGTTGGCTTAACAGAATTTAAAAGTATCACAGCATACAATGAAACAGAAAGTGGATAAGAAATGACAAATTTACATTTTTGCAACTGGGAATAAGGCATTGGTGTTCTTTCCAGTAACAGGTGAGCCTTTAAAAACTCGGTTTTGCGTACCTTATCAAATTGTTAAGAAATTTAACGCGATGAACTATTTGCTAATGATTCCAGTCAGGAAGAAATCTCACAAAGTGTGTCATGTGAATGTGCTCAAAAGATAGTTTGATAGTGAAAGAAAGGAAGAGGAGAAGGTGTTCATGATTATAACTCAGAAGGAAGAACCACGTACAGAAGATTCTGAATGGGACATTCCTCAAATCAAATTGAACAATGAGAAAGTTTTCAAAAATTAGGATAATTTATTGAGTTACCTTCCACAATAAAATCTAAATGACCTGAAAGATTTATTATTATCACTTTGGGATATATATTCGGAATTAAACTGGGATGTACTCGCACAATTGTGCATGATGTAGATAAAGGAGATGCTGTTCCAATTAAGCAACATCCTTATAGGCATAACCCTCCAAAGTTGGCACAGGTTCAGAAAGAGATAGAGTGAATGCTCCAAGATGGCATAATCGAAGTGAGTTGCAGTGACTGGAACTCACCTTTAGTCATGATGCCAAAGCTAGATGGTACCCCACAGTCATGTGGGGACTCTGACAAAGTGAACACGATTACAAACCTAGCTCAAAGTGAATTTACGAAAGCCCAAGTCACGTTCCTAGACCATGTTATTGGATATGGACCAATAGCCCCATGAGATACAATAATGTAAGTAGTGGAAAAATTCCCACACCATCAACAAAAAGTAGTATTACGGTTCCTGGGATTGACTGGATGTTACTGAATGTTTGTACCAAACTTTAGCAGTGTGGCTGCTCCACTCATCAAATTATTTAAAAATTGCAAAAACTCTCAGTGGACAGCAAACTGTCAAAAGGCATTTGCCAGCCTAAAAACTGTGTAAACCACTGCCCCCAGTATGAGCCCCACCAGATTACACAAAGCCTTTCAAGGTGGCTCTCGATGCCAGTGATGTGGGGGTCGGTGCGGTGCTCCTGCAGGAGGACGATGAGGGAGTCAAAAGAATAATCGGATATTTTTCCAGGAAGTTGAACTTCATCAACAGAAATATTCAACAGTGGATAAAGAGAATTTAAGCTTGGTGTTGGCATGACAACATTTCAGTGTTTATTTCACCAGCGATGCACCTGAGACAATTGTATATGCTGATCACAACCCATTGATATTTGTGGAAAAAATTAAGAACAAAAATTCCAAACTGTCTCGATGGAGCTTGTTGTTGGAGCCATTCATTATGACAATTGTGCATGTGGCATGTTGTGAAAACGTGATTGCTGATGCAATACTGAAACTTGAATGAGATATGGAGGCGTTTGGTTGTGGCTGTACCACAGCCTGAATTTGAATGGAGTTGTGAATGTTTGCATGTTTACAGTTGCTATAGCGTATATGTGCGTTTTTATACAACCAACTGGGTTTGAATAGTTAAAAATGCATCCATATTTTGCTATTGATGGTTTATATTTTAAGGGGGGAGGCGTCACAAAGCTAGTCCCTTTTTTCTCAAGAAGCTTATTCTTGGCTCAGGTGGACTCTGTCCTTGATTTTTTTCAGAGGGACAATAAAACGGGGCCTGATTCTGGTCAGTTTGGCTTGGTAAAGAGATTAAAAGGATTTACAGTGGCCTTTTGTTTATCTGAAAACAGTTAAAATTTCAGGCTAAAGTGGTCGTGCTTTAGAAGTGACCTGTATAATGAAAGGGGAGTAGTGAGCTCATTTAGCTGAACTAGCTGAGCTGAGCTGAGCTGAGCAGCTTTCAGTTGAGTCTTGAATTGGGAGGTTCAACAGGGAGCTGTGTGGAAACTCTCTTTCTTTTCTGCCCTTCCACTTCAACCTCTAAGCTTGTGTTCCATTTATACTGGTTTTCAAAGCGAGTTTGCTTATTGGGACTGTTATGTGCATTCGGAACAGCATAATTAAGTCGAACTGGAACGGTTGAGTTCTGTAGCGGTACTTTATTCTGTTCTTTGTGTTTCATTGTGTACTTTTGTGAATAAAGTTTTTGTCTGTTTTAAAATCCAGTAGTCAACATAACTAAACTACACCACGTAATTTTCATTGTACACTTAATGAAACAAATTGCAAAGTTATGCTCTGGGCTGTTTTCCTAATACTTGTTTTGAGTGATCTAGACTCGTCCATAACACCTCAGTGATGGAAGATGCCTCTTTGGAACTTGGTACAAATCATTCACTTTCCCTCCTCAAGATCAGCAAACGATGTTAACTTCACACGTGTGCACTATTAGCAATGGAGCCAATAGGAACAACATGGAGCAGTCTGTCTGCGCAGTCTCTGCTTCATTAGTTTGTCATGTTGCAGCATCAAAGACATCCCCCTGTTTCAGTATCACCATTTGCTGAATGGCCTCTTCTTTTTGATATGTGAGTGTCTCGAGAACACTGAGTTCTTCAATTTCAAATAACTTCCCTTCCAATCTGCTGACTACCTTCCCAATCCCTCCCACTCTCTTCCCATCACCACCCCCTCCCTTCCCAGCCCGTCCACCTCCCTTCCATTCCTCTGATCCACCCTTCTTCCAGCTTCCAACTCGATTAATTCCTCCAATCAACAAACCCGGTGGTACCCTTTACCAGTATTGATCCATCCCCACCTCACCACACCACCTCCTCCTCCCCACACCACCTCCTTACCTGTAAACCTCCTTCTGTCCATCCCCACTCCTGAAGAAATGTTACACCCAAGGTGTTGACTACTCCACTTCCTGATGCTGCTTTGCTTGGTGTGGTCTTCCAGCCGCCTGCTTTTCAATATTTACATTTTTTTAAAAATCTCTTCAGGTGTAATAGGCAGGGAAGAGTGAATTGGCTGTGGGTCTGCTTGTCCAATAGTTTCAATGGGCTGAATGGCTTTCTCACATTCCTGTGAAACCAGTTTGAGATTCTGAAAGAGCTCCTCTTTTTATCCTGTGAAAATGTTCAGGGTCTAGCAATGCTGTTACATGAACGTTAACAACAACCTTGAATGTTGTTCAGGTTTTGAAGTTTTATGTGATTTCTATAGAAAATCTTCACTTCTGATCGAATGACAGAGGGAAAGACATTGATGAAGGAGCTGAAGGTGTTTGTGCCGAGGAAGATACCATAAGGATCGCCCACAGAGATATCCAGAGACGAAGACGATTGCTGTCCACCAGCCACATTGAGTTCTGAATGACCCAGTGGGGAGTTTACACCTGATCCCATTCAGTTCAATCTTATTCAGACTCCTTGATATCTTGCTCCATCTAATCCTGCCGTAATGTCAGGGCCAGCCACTCTGACACTGAGGTTGTGTCTTTTGTTCATGTCAATATGTCAAGGTATATGTGTGGGGAGTGTTTCCTTCTCTCAGAGGGTAGAGGCTGTTGGGGACTCTCTGTCCCAGACAGCTGCATTACAGAAATGATTGGGAAGGGGGTGGGAGTGGGTATCAATGGATTTTGACACGTCAGAGATTCAAGGGCTACAAGGTATTGGGCATAAAAGAGAAATTGCAGCGGAGACCAGATCAGCCCTGACGTTACTGAAGGGAAGGAGCTAAATGGCCTCGTGTTATTGCATTATACCCCAGAGTCCAGTCAGTTTGTGGTCACTAAGATTTCCTGTGTTACGGACTTCAATTAACTGAATAGACTGATCCTGTTGCTGTGTAATCTACTCTGGGAACAGTTTTATAGGCTCGAGGGGCTGATTAGCCTCCTCCTGTAACTGTATATCAGTGTGCAGGAGCTGAAAACATTCATCCTGTTCTGTTGTAATTGAAATCCATACAGACTAATTCTAAGAGGAGACAGTGATCACTGCAGATGCTGGAGATTAGAGCAAAAAAAATTGTGGCACTGGAAAAGCACGACAGGTCAGGCAGCATCCGAGAAGCAGGACAATCGATGTTTGGGCATTCCTGATGAAGAGCATATGCCTGAAATATCGATTCTCCTGTTCCTTGAAAGCTGCCTGGTCTGCTGTGCTTTTCCAGCACCATACGTTTTGACGTCTACATCCTGCCAAAGTCAACCTTCCTGGTCAAATCATCAATTAACTTTAAATGTTTTTTAGGCATAAACCTCCATGCACAAAGCCATGCTTACTATTTCTAATCAGACCCTGCCTTTCCAAATGCATGTACATCTTATTCCGTGGTATCTTCTCAAGTAACGGACCTACCAATGATGTTAATCGTACTGGTCTATAATTCCCAGACATTTTTTTTTACAGATCTTTTTGAATAGCATTTGTTATCCACCAGTCTTCCGGAATCTCAAATTTGTTCAATGGTGATAAATGTATTTAACCAGGGTCCCCGCAAGTTCTTCTCTAGCTCCTTGCAGTGTTCATGGTTTTACTTGTTAAGGACCATGAGATTAATCCACCGTCAAACATCCTTGTACGCCCAATACCTCCTCTACTGTGATTGGACTGCCGCTATAAACACTGACTTCCTCAAGTTCCCAAGTATTTATGTCTTTCTCCACAGTAAATACAGATAAGAAATATTTGTTGAGGACCTCGTCCATCTCTTATGGTTCCCCCCATATATGTCCACTTTGGTATTTGAGGGGTCCTATTCTCTCACTAGTTATTGCTTTCCTTTCAAACTCTTAAAGTAACTCTTTGGATTCATCCTAATCTTCTCAGCCAAGGTTCTTTCATAGCACCTTTGTTGCCTTCTTGATTTCCATCAGAGGTAAACTCCTATATCCCTTATATACCGCCAGGGATTCCCTTGATCACAGTTGCCTGTGCCTGAGCCACGCATCCCCCTTTTTTCAGTCAATGCCTAAATATCTCTTGGCATTCTGGGTTCTCCATTCCTGCCAACCTTGCCCTTCACTGTCACAGGGACATAAAAACCTTGAACTCTAGCTATCTCACGTTTAAATGCCTCCCAATATCCAGCGGTCCATTCACCTGCAAACAAACTGCTCCAGTTGACCCCGACAAGATCCTGTCCATTCCCATCAATATTCCCCTTGTCCCCAGTTAGAACTTGAACCTGTGGAAATGTTTTGTCCCTCTCCATAGCTATTTTAAAATTAACAGAACGATGGTCACTGGTCCCAAAGTGCTCCCCCACTGTCACCTCAGTCACCTTTCCTGCTCTGTTTCTCAAGAGTTGTCGAGTTTTGCCCCTTCCCAAGTAGGACCCTATACATACTGCTTGAGGAAACTTTGCTGAATTCACTTATCGGATTCCACTCCATCAAATCCCTTCATGCTCTGTCAGTCTTAGTCTGTTACAAAAAATAAAATCCACTGTTATGACAACCATATTTCTCCTGAATGTCTCCCTTCTCAATGCATATTTGTTACTCTAATTCACGTTAGCTATTTGGAGGCCGATAGTACAATGCCAGTGACATCATCATCCTCGACCGACTTCTTAGCTCCACCCACAAAGCCTCACTGGATGATTGGTCAGTTATTTTATCTCTGATTACTGCTGTGATAATCCCCTTAATCAGAAATTCAACTCCTCCTCCCCTCCTTCCAGCATCCCTGTCCCGCCTAAAGCACCTATACCCTTGTAAATTAAGCTGCCAGTCCTGTCCTTCGCTTAGCCATGTTTTTATATAGGCTGTATTATCCCAATCACACGTGACTATCCACGTCCTTAGTTTATTGGTCTGACCTGCCAGCCCTCTTGCATCGAAATAATCCAACAGGTATTCCTTGCTCCCTGTCATGTTCCAGCCTAACCTGTCTCTTCACTTGACTGTTTCTGATTAATGTATCTCCTTGCAGCCTCGCACTTGACTCCCCTGATCATGAGAATACCCTCCTCACCAATATAGCTTAAACTCTCCCTTGTAGCACTAGCAAAATTCGCCAACAAGATATTGGTCTCCTCCCCATTGCGTGTGCCACCTGTATCTCCTGATCAGGTAAACCCTGTCACAGAAAAGACCCCAATGATCTAAACATTTGAGTATCTCTTCCCCCCATCCCCGCACCAATTCTTTAGTTACTTATTTATTTGCCATATCCTCCTGCTCTTACTTTCATTAGCTCATTACAATGGAAATAATCAGGAGATTACCACCGTCAAGGTCCTAGATTTTAACTTTTCGCCTAGCTCTCAGTAGTCACTCTGTAGGACTTCATTCCTATATCTACTTGTGTCATTTGTGCCAACGTGCACAATGACTTCTGGCTGCTCCCCCTCCCCTTGGGAATTTTCTGCAGCCACCCGGAGACATCCTGGCACCTGGGAGGTAACACACCTTCTTGGATTCCCGTATTAGGCCACGGAATCTCCGATCTGTCCCTCTAACAATCGACTCTCCTATCTCTAAAGTCCTGTTTACCGTTACCCTTGCCCACTGTGCCCCAGAGTCAATGGTAATACCACCAACTTGGCTACTGCTGCTTTTCCCTGAACCGTCATTCCCCTGAACAGTATTCAAAACTGTGTAATTGTTTTCGACGGGAATGGCCACAGGGGATTCCTGCACTCTCTGCCTACTCCGTTCGCCATTCCAGGTCGTCGCCAACCTCCTCTCTGTCCTGAACACAGCAAGAAGCAAGGACTGCCTGTTGGATTAAATTTTCTTTATTTAAATACAACAGGACTGACACGTAAGCCTGATGAAGTCAATGCATGGATCTTAACGTAGGACTGGGATATTACAGTCATGATTGTTGGGTGTCTTGGGTGTGACCACAACAAGAAAGCTCTTATCTATGAAGTTCTCAGTATCTCGGATGTTCCAGCTCCAGCTCCCGAACACGGTCTCCCAGGAGTTGCAGCTGGGTTCACTTTCCACCCGTGTAATCTTCAGGGACGGTGGAAATTTACCTGAGATCCCACATCCCATAGGAGGAACAACCAACTGTCTTAACTGCTATCACCACTGCTGCAACACTAAAGTTGAACGGACTTTATTTGACCTTGCCTGTAGCTTTGGCTGAGCTGTTGCTTTCTAAAGCCTCTTGAGTCAAACATTACGACTTATTCTGCTACCAACAGCATATCTCTCTACCCCTTCACATTTTGTTTTATAGGGAAGGAGGGAGACACTGCAGTGATGTAGTACTTGGTCATTAGGCACTCCTTGACACCTAGCCACTGACTACCTGCTCTCCAGCCAACGTCACTGCTTGGCCTTGGAGTGTGCCCTGCTGAGGTCTTCCTTTTCGTCGTGCTGACTGCGCTGATGCTAATCTTCACCCCGACAGCCAATCCGCATTGTCACAGTCCCTTGGTCCTTTCTGTCTAATAGTACTGTATTTATTAATTCCTTGAATCCGTCGACTGCATTCCAAACTGTGTCTCACTCCACAGCGAGAGAGGTTGATGTTCCAGTGAATACAAGGCTATTGTAAAAATGATACAATTCGACATAGGGACAACAGGATGTCTATCCGCTCACTGAGTCTGCTTTTCCTCTCAATTATGTGAGATCTATTTTGAAAATCCCCCATTCCACTTATCTGCATTTTACCCATAAACCTTGTATAAAAATCAGTTTACCTCAACCCTGAATATATTGAATGAGCCAGCCTCAATAGCCCACAGAATTTTCTGCATTTTTTTCCCTCTGACTGATATGAGACTTGGTGGTCTTTAACCCCATGCGATATTTCTAGCACTCTGGAAGTTGTACCGATATTAGGTATTATCCTGTCCTATCACACCTTCTTTGTGGCCAGAGGTAAAACAAAAATGAAAAGTTAAGAGACTGCAATCTCCTCACTCATCTTCCACGTCAGCCTAAGATACAGCTCATCCTGATCTATGGATTTGCTTACACATTATCCCGCTTATACTTCCAATTCTTCAGCAGCTTCTGTATCAATTCACTCAAGGATCACACGGTCTCTCTCCCTGAATCCAGGAACCCCTTCTTCAATCTAAAGACCGAAAGAAAGTCCGTTTTTAACATATTCTCTGGCTCCGTGTATTAGGGTCCCTTGTTCCCTAATACTCCCCAGTCTCTCCCACGTTATCCTCTTCCCCTTAATAAAACGAAAGAATGTCTTTGAATTCTTGCTAATCTTACCCTCTAAAGTTTTAATTCCCCACCTCCACTTCTGCTCTTCTACTGACTTTTTATGTTTCGCCCGACACTTTCTATATTCTTTTCGGACGTCCATTGACCTGCTCACTTTGTAACTGCTTCAAGCTTCTGTTCGAAATTTGTGTCGACATCTGAGGTTATCTTGGCTTGTTTTCCTAAATTCTATCTGCGGTGTAACATGCTGGGCCGACACTGTCATCAATTCCATTTTGATCAAGTGACTTCCCAAGTCCCCCGCCCCACGCAGTCATGCTACAGTTTCACCCAGAAGCAAATGCACTTTGGCCAGTTCCTGTCACTATTTTTTCATAAAATCGGTCTCCCAAACCTAAAAGGCTTTTATTTTTCAAACGTTTTTGGGTCTTTCCCTTCGCAAACTCAGAACATATGAGTCATGGCCACTGGTCCTTTCATGCTCTCCCAATTCTGTCTGCAACATCTGACTGTTTTCGTTCCACATGGTAAGACCCCGCACAACCCGGCCCATTGTTGTATCTGCTACACGTTGATATAAGACGCTCTGTGGAATAATTTTCAAGGCATCCATCCCCTCTAAAAAATTATCACTGCCGAATGAATATTTGTAATCGAAATGCCTGAATATAATGATCCTATTGTTATATTAACACACCTCAGTAAATTGGGTTTATATCAGCTCCTGTACTTTCTTTTATCTGGGAGTCTACAGTATAGCCCCAGCGATGCGTCTGTCATGGATTTGATCCTGAGCTCGAACCACCAAGCCTCAATAGAAGATCCTTCTTACTGCAGTAACTGACTCCATAATTAATAATGTAACAACACTTTCTCTTTTACCACCTCTCCTGTCGTGCCTATAGATCTTGTACCACTGGATATTGAGTTGTCAGCCCTGACCTCCTTCAAACACATCTCTGTGATGGCAAAAATGACATACTTCCCCATTTCACCTTGTTCACTTATCATGTCTGTCTGTCGGACAATATTCCCAGCATTGAGTTAAAGGACATCCAGCCTGGAATATAACACCTGGAATACTCTATAACGCAGAGTTCTTCAGTCATTCATTGTTTGTTCACAAGCTGCCCAATTCACGAACCAAACTGTTACTCTGGGAATGAATGAATATTTGTTGAATTGTAATTTTACTTTTAATGAATGTATTCATCAAATGCAACTTTCCAGAACTAAACAGGCAGCTCCACATGCAATGGGTTTCTGCTGATTCATT
Organism: Chiloscyllium punctatum; assembly: GCF_047496795.1. Taxonomy (NCBI): domain Eukaryota; kingdom Metazoa; phylum Chordata; class Chondrichthyes; order Orectolobiformes; family Hemiscylliidae; genus Chiloscyllium; species Chiloscyllium punctatum. The sequence continues at coordinate 5,855,348 of NC_092745.1, read as the reverse complement.
CCCTGTTCAGTGTGCAGAGGGGAGAGCTCTAAGTAATGGAGAAAGTGAGATCTGCAGGTACTAGGGATCAGAATCGAAACGTGTGGCTCTGGTAAAGCACAGCCATTGGGGCAGCATCAAAGCTGTCAAAGGAAAGCCAAAGCTTTGAGCATCAGCCCTTCATCAGGAAGGCATTGATGCCTTCCCATATTTTTGATTTCATGATTGACAGGATATTGGGAACTTACGTGTTCCAGAAGGCAGCACTGTATATAGTCCTGAAAAGGAAAGCAGTCAATCATTTATTTGGAGAGGGCGTATACATTTTGAGGTGAAGTACTGATTGATTCAAGTACAAAAACAAGAATAGATAAATCCCTTGGGCCAGACGGTCAAAACCCGAGGTTACTACAGGAAGACAGGGGAGAGATTCCTGCGCCTTTGGCGACGATCTTTACATCCTCACTGTCAACTGGAGTAGTGACAGATATTTGGAGGACGGTAAATGTTCCTCCTTGTTCAAGGAAGTAACTAGGCTTATCCTGAGATTCACAGACCAGTAAGTCTTACAACAGTATTGGGCAAAGTATTGGAGAGGTTTCTGAGAGACAGAATTTATGATTACTCTGAAAATCATAGTTTGATTAGAAATAGTCAGCATGGCTTTGTGAGGGGCAGGTCATGCCTCACAAAACTTATTAAAATTCAAAGGTTTGGAGAAGATTTGTAGCTCGGGTGCTTGTTGTTGTGGTTCTGTTCGCCGAGCTGGGAATTTGTCTTGCAAACGTTTCGTCCCCTGTCTAGGTGACATCCTCAGTGCTTGGGAGCCTCCTGTGAAGCGCTTCTGTGATGTTTCCTCCAGCATTTATAGTGGCCTGTCTCTGCCGCTTCCAGTTGTCAGTTCCAGCTGTCCGCTGTAGTGGCCGGTATATTGGGTCCAGGTCGATGTGTTTGTTGATAGAGTCTGTGGATGAGTGCCATTCATCCACAGACTCTATCAACAAACACATCGACCTGGACCCAATATACCAGCCACTACAGCCGACAGCTCGTACTGACAACCGGAAGTGGCAGAGACAGGCCACTATAAATGCCGGAGGAAACATCACAGAAGCGCTTCACAGGAGGCTCCCAAGCACTGAGGATATCACCTAGACAGGGGACGAAACGTTTGCAAGACAAATTCCCAGTTCGGCGAACAGAACCACAACAACTTATTAAAATCTTTGAGGATGGGATCAAACACATTGAAGAAGGTGGAGCAATGGATGTAGAGTGCATGGATTTTAACAAGGCGTTTGATAATATTCCCCAAGTCAGTTTCATTCAGAAAGGAAGGAGGAATGAGATACAAGGAAACCTGTCTGTCTTGATACAGAACTGGCTTGCACATAGAAGACACAAAGTGGTGGTAAATGGGAAATATACGGTCTGGAGCTCAGTGATCAGTGGTGTTCCTTTGGGATCAGTTCTGGGACCTCTGCTGTTTGTGATTTTTATGACTGACTTGGATGCGGAAGTGGAAGGGTAGGTTAGTAAGTCTGTCAATATAACAAAGATTGTTGAATTTGTGAATTGTGTGGAGGGCTGTTGTAGTTTTCAATGGGACATTGACAGAATGCAGAATGGGGCTGATAAGTGGCAGATGGAGTGCAACTGGAAATGTGTGAAGCAACTCATTTTGGAACGTCGAATTTGAATACAGAAAAAAGGCAGGATTCTTGCATTGTGGAGGAACAGAGTGATCTTGTGGTCAATGACATCGCTCCCTCAGAGTTGCCACCCAGTTTGATAAGGTTGTTAAGAAGGCATATGATGTGTTCATTTGCAGGGGGATAGAGTTTAAGAGCTGTGAGGTTATGCTGCAGCTCTATGGAACCCTAGTGAGATCACATTTAGAATATTGCGATCGGTTCTGGCCGCCTCATTGTCGGAAGGATGTGGAACCTTTAATGAGGGTGCTGAGGAGATTTATCAGGAGATTAATGAGGAGATTTAACAACGAAGAGTTCAGGGCTTCTCTCATTGGAGCAAAGAAGGATGAGAGATGACTTGATAGATGTGGACAAAATGGTGAGAGTCAAAGATAGAGTGGATAGTAAGAGACTTTTTCCCATGGTGGGAAAATCTATCACGAGGGCAAAAAAAAATTAATGTAATTGGAGGAGGATTTAGTGGAGATGTCAGAGGTAGGTTCTTTAGACAGAGAATGGTGGATGGGTGGAATGTACTGCTGGCAACTGTAGTAGAGTCAGCTGCATTGGGGATATATTAAGCGACAATTGGAGAAGTAAATGAATGATAGAATAATGAAGAGTGTGTCGGTTAGTCTGACCTTAGAGTAGGATAAAAGGTTGGCTGTACGTCAAGGGCCGAAATGTCTGCACTGCGCTGTCCTGTTCTGTGTTTCATGCTTGAACCAGCTTGAGGAGTCTTACCAATTGTTGAATGTGTGAGGGAGTGATGTGTGTGAGATCAGGAAGCTTTGTAGGGGCGTTAGGCCAAGACGTCCACTTATGGTGTGCATTCTTACAGTCACCTGAGTACCTGTACAATATGTGTATGACGACCTACACCAGACAGAATCCTTCAAGTTCAGTTATTAACCTGATGCTGGACTTGCCATTTGCTGCTGTTTTCTTCAGATAAATTCTGTTGTGTGACCCATGTATTAATTTTTGTCCATCAACAGAGATGTACAATTTCATTTTGATACTGGTGAATGTGAAGGTGACATTTATTGGATACGGTTTTAGAGGTTTCATTGCGAGACACAAAGTGCTGCAGAATACTGTCAACTTGTTAACGTCTTCGCCCAGTGCCTGATCCAGGTAGCAGATGCTTGGAGTCTGGGAGGCAGGCCAGAAGCCAGCACCATAAGTAACGTGTGCGATGTGATTCTGACACTCCATGTTCATTCATCTGCCCCCGTGCAAGGCTCAGACTGAAGATGGAGTCAAAATAATTTGTTGTGAAATAATAATTGAATGACTGCTGTGACCCAGGTGTAAGCTCTCTGGATTCATTTAAGAGCAGAACACTGTCTTACCCAGTATCACTGGCAGCTGTGACTGAATTCAAATCTGTCATTTTTTTTTTCAATGTAGATTATGATTGCAAGCTGATCTAAAAAAAAATCAGATATTTGCTATATTTGTGAATTTTAATTGACAAAAATGTGAATTATCACTATTCAACCAAACAATAATTGCATCATCTCTGAAAACAATTAGGTTGATATTATATTTATGGAACTAAAATATACTTTCCTGCCAACATTTTACACTACAAAAGTAAAGAATGTATATTTTATTTAATATTGAACAAAGAACATGTTATCTTACTATAGTGCTGATCACAATTACATATTTTTGGATACATGAACACCAATTAACCACAAAAGGACATCATCCTCTCTCGCTGGTATCCTCACATTAGGATGAGGAAGGACACCACTTCGGCTCGGACAACACATCTATCCTAGGACAAACCAAATAGAGGTACGCATGAGAATTCACAGAAGCATGGCATTCCAACTAGAACTCTATCCACAAACTCATCGAGTTAGACCTCAACTACCACTACCACCCCTGAGAAAAGGAACAGGACGTGACTTCACCACAGGAAATAACATAACCACAGGAAATGACATCACCAATCCAAAGGAATCCATACATATAAATAGAAAGCAAGAATTTTCAGCATTGATTCGCCCGAGGCTCACTGAAGAAGAAGATGGTGAAAAGTCTGAAAATGAACATCCCAGCTCAACGTGCAAGCCTGCATCCAAAAACTCAACCTGAGCTTCAGATATTCTCACACCTCGCTACAGTTACATACTCATTGTCAGTATACAAAAGAATACATCGTCACTCCAACATTTGGAAAGTCGTTGTCTTCTGAATGATTGCATTTTTAAAGTGATAAGACAATTGAACCATCATCTGGAAATAACGTTCTACAAATTTATATATAATCAATCAGTTTAATTTCTCACTAAATGTGCAAGCTTCAGCTCTTTACCAACAATTGAATAATGACAATAATTCAACATGAACATAAATATTAATTTGAATAAAATGATTTATGTTATTAAATTGAAGTGAACAATAATTTGAAACCTTGCAATTTCTAGAATGAATGGTATTTAATATGAAATGTGAAAAAGAACGATGAACAATGAGGCATTTTCAAAGAGCTTTGTGCCAAAGCAAATAAAAAAAAGTTTTATTTGTAGGGATACATGATTTAAAATATTCGTGTGCTGAGTACTAATTAGACTTCATCATCAAGCTGACCTTGCAATACTTGCATTATAAATGGTTATGCTGCCGCAAATTGATCAGATATTTGCCAACATTTACAACTGGAAATAATCTGATACTGGCTTTGACTTGTATCTGTACATGATAGAGTACAGAAGTTTAATGTACACAAGGAGGCTGTTGGGCCACTGTGTATTAATCAGCTGGTGAAATGTCTCCTATATCCTCCCATTTGCCACATCTATCACTGTTGCCCTTTAATTTGGGAGCGTTCAAATATATATCCAGTTACCTCTTGAGTCTTCATTCACAAATCTCCCAGGCAGGGCATTCCAAATCCTGACAACTCTCTCAATAAATAACTTTTGCCTTATCTCACTCCGAGGTCTTGTTCTGACGATCTTGAAACTGGGATGCTGTAATGCCAGCTGAGACAAACGGAGTATTCTTTTCTTACCCTGTTTTTTCATAATTTTGATTACTGCAATAAGTTCACATCTTCGTCTGTTCTGATCAATCAAGAGTAATTTCATTACTCTAATTTCTCGCATCCTACCTTTAACTAACTTCTTCATTTCACTTATCATTCTGATTAGTTATAAAGTTACAGGTATTCTTCTTCAAAATAATGAAGGGTGTGTGTGTTAGAGAGAGAAAAATATAATTCTCTGTCATGTCTGAATTACACCCAGTGCCTCGTGTAAAAGAGGTAAGGATTAGGTAACGATTAACATAAGGTAAAAGAGCTAGTTCAGGGGCGATGGTTTCAGATTTCTGGATCATTGGGCCCTCTTCCAGGACAGGTGGGGGCTTTAAGAAATGGAGAGTTTGCATCTTTGCTGGACGAGTACCAACATCCTAGTGGGGAGGTTTTCTCGTACAAATTGGGTGGATTTAAATTAATAAACAAGGAGGCTGGGAAACAAAGCAGCAGGTAAAGAACTGAGCAGAATATAGAGGTGAGTAGGACATCAGGCACGGCCAGTCTCATGACCATGCTGCGAGAAGGAAGCAAATCAGTCCTAAATGTGAATTGGAGGTTGGAATAAATGATAGAGATGTCTGTCAGAAATTAACAAATGAAGATGGGGTTCATAAAGGAGTGAGGTGTGTGAGATCAGGAAGCTCGTACTCAAGAAAATATCAAAGGGGAAAAACAAATAAAAAAATATTTAAAAACCTTAAGCCTAAAAGCACACAGTATTTGGAATAAAATTGATGAGCTGGCAGTAGATACAGAGATAAATGGGTATGACCTGGTAAGGATGATTGAAACATGGTTACAGGAAGATCAGGACTGGACAGTGAACTGTCCATGGGTACTCGGTATTCCGAAAGGATAGACATGAAGGTAAAGGATGCGGAATTGGTGTGTTGGTCAAGGATGATATCAAGGCTATATTAAGAAGTGATATTGGCACGAGGGAACAAAATTAAAATCAGTCCAGGTCCAAATAAAAAGCAACTGAAGAAACCTCTTTGGAAGTGTAATGTTCAGCCACCGTCTCCCCAAAGTATTTGTGAGGTTGGAGATAATGAGGGCTCGTGACAAGATAACAACAGTGGGATGAATCATATTGAATCAATTAATCAACTTGGCAAAGGGTAGGCTCCAAGTACAAATCGTAGAGTATATGAAGGATTGTTTCTCAGAACACACGTCATGGAGCCAACCAGAGAGCAGGGTACTTTAGATTTGATATAATCAAAGAATGAAAAACAATCTTACAGGAAAGGATCCTCTTGGAAAGAATGACCACAACATACTGGTGAGAACAGAGTCACATACGAGAGCCTTAGTGTTGGGTAATAATACTTACAGTGGCCTAAGGAAGGTGTTGGTGGGGGTTGGGGGAACAGTCAAAGGCAGGACAGATGAAGAAATTTGGCAAATACTTAAGGGGATACTAAATACGTCTCAATTAAAGTATATTTGTGAGAGAAGAGGAATTGCATGACAGAGAAAATGTATCCATGTCTAGATAAGGAATTCAATGACAGCATGAGGGCAAAAACTAGGGCAAATCATACTGCACAAGTTAGTCATGCTCTGGGGAATGGGTAAGGCGGTGGCCTAGTGCATTACAGCTGAACTACTCAACGAGACACCCAGATAATGTTCTGGGGAGCTGGGTTCGAATCCTGCCATGGCAGATGGTGGAAGTTGATTTCAAATTTGGGATTAACAAACTGATGATGAACATGAATAGATTTTCAGGAGAAGCTCACCTGTTTCACTAATGTCCTATGGGGAAGGAAATTGCCATCCTCACCTGGTCTGGCCGATATGTGACTCCAGACCCACATCAATGTAGATAACTCCTAACTACCCTCTGGGAAATCAAGGATGGGCAATAAATGCCGGCCTATGCAGCAATGCCCACTTCCTGTGAACTAATGAAAACAAACAAAAAGAAAAATCAGCAAAGGGTTAACACACAACATTAAAAGAAGCTATGACAGGAAATGAACGGAAACATAAATACTGATGATACCAGGAGCTTTCACGAGTACATAAAAAAGAATCGCAGAGTGAAACTAAGTGATGGCTCTTTGCAGGATGAAACTGACAAGATAATGATGAAAAACTCAAAAATGGCAAAGGCACAAAAGCAATGTTTTCTGTTTTCACAGACTACACTAAAAACTGTAGTTCCTACAGAGGAAGCTGTTGGGATTACTGATGTTTGTCATTTTAATAAATTACCTAGATGAGGGCATAAAATGATGTGTTAGTAAATTTAATGATGATACAAAGGTTGGTGAAGTGTGGATAGTGCTGAAGGATGTTGCAGGTTACAGAGGGACATAGATAAGCTACAGAGCTGCGCTGAGAGGTGGCAACTTCAGTTTAATGTGCAAGAGTGTGAGGTGATTCATTTTGGAAGTAGCAAAATGAATAAAGACTACTGGGCCAATGGTAAGATTCTTGGCAGTGTCCATGAGCAGAGAGATCTCGGTGTCAATGTACGTAGATCACTGAATGTTGCCAATCTGTTTAATAGGCTTGTTAAGAAGGCGCAGAGTATGTTCGCTTTTATTGGAAGAGGGATAGAATTTTGGAGCCACATAATCATACTGCAGGGGCACAAAACTCCGATGTGGCCGCACTTGGAGTACTGTATATTTCTGCTTGCTACATTACAGGAAGGACGTGGAACGTTTGGAAAGGGTTCAAAAGCGATTTACAAGAATGTTGCCTGATTTTGAGAGAAGGTCTTATAAGGAAAGTCTGAGGTAGATGTCGCTGTTTTCATTCGAGAGAAGAAGGATGAGAGCTGTCTGAGTTGATCTACATTAGATAATCAGAGGGTTAGATAGGGTGGGCAGTGTTATGAATTTTTAAGTGTACTATACCTTCAAGAGCGTTGAAAGGCTGGCCAGAGTACTGGAAAAATTAAAAATGTAATAGTTGGTCAAACAGCTAGCAGTATCTGGGTTGCTATGAGACAAATTCAAATTCAGCCAATCAGTTTAAATAATGTGCCAAGATGCCAAATGCTAATCAAGTTTGTATTTAGTGTTTTTACAATATTAAAATCAATGAAACAATCCAATCTTTTGGGGTATAAGTATCAAACATTTGGAACAGTTGGTCAGAGCGGCAAAGAGCAGCAAGCCGCTAACAAGTCCAGCCTGGCAGCAGAAAGATCTGCTCTCTGACAGGGACCTTTATCAATCAAAGACCTGGGAATCAGAATCCCCAAGAATAAGGAAAGAAGACAGGAATATGGAGAAGAATCGACAGCTGTCTTGTTTTGAAATAAGAGTTTTTTAAAAATCTTCATCAGGATTTTTTGATCGGACAATTATTATAGAGGTGGAGGTATCAGTGTGCATATCAGTCTATTGGTGTGTAAAAACGGTGAACTTGCAAAATTTTGGGCAATACCATGATGACCTTTGAAAAGGTAAGGTGATTTTCGGTGATTAAACAGAAGAACGAATGTCTGTGGGTAAGCTGTTTGCAGGTTCCCAATTGACAGAATGGATCAAACCCGTTCAGCTAACAGGCCCTAACAGCATTTTTATCCAGGCAACACTTGAAATGCTGCCAATTAACTTAAAACGGCACTTGGAGATTAAGGATCCATTTTAGCGTTAACAGTATGAAACAAATCATATACTAAGAATTTCTTGTGTCAAGGAGATATATACATATATATATAAACAGAGAGGCAATTGGACAGAGGGGGAGAGTCCACTGCTAGCTGAAAAAACGATGACAGGGAAGTGTCATCTGTGAAAGATATATTGGGGTCTCACAAAAAATCTCCATGCTCTGCCTAAAAAGCTCTATCCATCAATAAAGGTACACAACACGCTGAGCAAATATTCTTGAAACCAGAAAACAACTGAGAATGCATTTCAGACAGAGAAAGACGAGGGAATATGATACAGAAATTTCAAGAGATTCCATTCTGGATGAACTTTGAGAAACTAAGTTTTAATTTTAGTCTTAGTAATAATGGATTTATGAGTGGAATCCGCATTAGTGAAACCGCATATCAGGAAAATCTTGTTTTTTTTCCCGGAAAACTTAATTAGTTACAGACTGATTGTTCAGTTTGTTCGTGATTTGTTCACTGTTAGAGTTAGAATCATAGAATACATAGAGTAGGGAAACTATTTTATTTGAACAGATATTTCGAAGTCGCTGTATACCAGAGAACAGAAAGAGATAATGGATGATTGTGACCTGTGTCCTTCACTGAATCAGATTGTCTCTACAGGCACCTAATATTTTTATTGTGGGTCAGAGAACCACAGAATTAATAGAGCACAGACGGAAGCCATTCAGTCCTTTGTACATTCACGAGCTCTCCAACTATGCAATCAGAAAGCAGAGAGAGTTATTGGAGATAGAGAGAGAGAGAGAGAGAATGAAATAGAAAAAAAGAATGTGAGGGAGATGAACAGAGAGGATAGAAAACGGAGTGACAGAGTGAGTGAGAAATGAAGGGTTGTGAAATGGGGATGAAATTAGGTAGATCAGGAGACAGCATGAGGAGACATAGACAGAAGATGGAAGTTTTATTTAAACATTTCCCCTGAACCAAAAGCTCTTTGTTTGGGAGCCATACCCTGTGAGAACCATGCTGATACTGGTTGTGATCCCAGATCATTTATCTTCTATAATATCACAGAGTTGAGTGGCTGACAGCTAAACAGAATCCAATAGAACAATTGACTGGCTCCAGAGAGAAGGTGGATTAATTTAAATAGACTGTGCCAATGGTAGCAGGAACTGATAACCCCCTGAGACACTGTGCGAGTGACTGAGCCAGAGAATCTCAGTGAGGGGGATCACTGTCAGAGGGGAAATCAGCATCTCAGCTGTGGGTCAAGTAATGACTGAAAAGGTTTGCACCCCACTTCCATGGTTTAGTAATCCACATTTCACTTCATACAGCTCGATATCATGAGGGTATTTGAACAATCTTATCTCTTTGTACATTTCATATTTTGGTTTGTCGAGAAAATCATGTTGTCCCTGTATTTTGTGTTGAATAAACGCATCTCATTTCTGGGGAAGAAAAGATCTGTCCTGATGGGACAGCCTGTATCGGATCCATGTTGGGACCAGAGTCCGAATGAATCGCTTAACTAGGGCGATAGACAGGGATGTCAATGGAATAGGAGTGGGGGAACGGGAATCAGTTATAGGGGTAATTAGAAACCTGAATTAAAAGAGGAGGTAAAAGTGCAGAATTCAGGATAGATTATTAAAATCTCCATCACAGTCATAAATAGGATAGAGTGTCTAGAAATGATTAACAAACAAACTTCTGGCACACTGGAATACGAATGACAATGAGAGGAGAGATGGTTAATACAGGACTGACAGTGTTATATCTGAATGCAGGCAGTATGAGGAATAGGGTAAATGAATTCGTGACCCAGATCGAAATTGGCAGGCTTGACGTGATGGGCATCATGGAGACATGGCTGCAAGTGGATCAGGATTGGAAGCTAAATATTCAAGGATATGCACCCTATCCAAAAGATACGCTTGTGGGCTGACGAGGTGGGGTTGCCTTATCAGTAAGAAATGAAAATAAATCAATAGCAAGAAATGACTTAGGGTCAGATGGTGATGCATCTGCATATGTAAACTTGAGGAAGCACAATGTTAAAGCAACCACAGTTGGAGTCTTATACAGGCCTCCAAACAGTAGTGAGGAGCTGGGCCATCAGATATATCAGGAGATAGAAAAGATGTGTAGGAAAAGCAAGATTACAGTGATCATGGGCGATGTCAACATTCGGGGGGAATGGGAATATCAGATTGGTAGTGGATTGTAAGAAAAGAAATTCATGAAATGTCTACAAGATTTTTTTAGTAGCTTGTGGTGCAATCCACGAGGGAACAGGCAATACTGGATTTAGTGTTGTGCAAAGAGGCAGACTAGATAAGGGATCTTAAATTGAAGCGAGCCGTCGGAAGCAGCGATCATAACATGGTTGAATTTATACTGCAATTTGAGAGGCAGAAGATAGAATCAGAGGTAACAGCACTTCAGCTGAATAAAGGCAACTGCAGAGGCATAAGGGAGAAGTTGGGTAGAATTGACTGGGAGAGTAGTCTTGCAGAAATGACAGTCGAACAGCAATGGCAGGTGGCTCTAAGGGTAATTTAGGAGACACAGCAGAGATACATTGCAAGGACAAAGTGGTATGGTACAGGGAGGATGAGGCAACCATGGCTGACGAGGGAAGTCAGGGATAGCATCAAAACAAAGGAGAAAAGTATATAATGTGGTGAAGGGCAGTGTGAAACCAAAGTATTGGGAATCTTATAAAGACCAACAGAAGGCAACAAAAATGGTTCCGGAGGGAGAAAATTTAATAAGGAGGGAAGCTAGAAACTTGGATATATAAAGTGCAAAAGAGAGGCAAAAGTAGATATTGGAAATGATGCCAGAGAGGTCGTGGTGGGGAACAAAGGACTGGCTGAGGAACTTTGCGTCAGTCTTCACAGTGGAAGACAGGATTACTTTCCCCAAAAAATCAACAGAGTGAGGGGAAGAACAGAGTAGGGTGTTCATCACCAAAGAGAACGGGTTAGAAAACTGAATAGCCAGAATGCAGATAAATAATCTGGACCAGAGGGACTAGACCCAAGCCTTGTAAGGGAGATAGCTGAAGGTGTAGTGCAAGCGTTAGTTGTTATTTTCAGGAATGACTAGAATCAGGAAAGGGCAAAGTGGACTGGAAAATCTCTAACGTGACACCCCGTTTAACAAGGGAGCAAGGCAGAAGACAGAAAATTACAGACTGATTAACCTAGCCTCAGTTGTGGGTAAGATTCTGAAATCCATCATGAAGGATGGGATTTCTGAATACTTGGATGTAGATGGTAAAATAGAGCAGAGTCAGCATGGTTTCATGATGGTTTCATCATGCCTTACAAACATACTAGAATGTTTTGAGGAAGTACTGAGCAGATTAGGCGAGCCAATGGATATTATCTTCGTGCACCTCAAGACGTCCTTTGACAAATTGCTACACTTGAGGTTATTGAGAAAGGGGACCCATGGTGTCAGAGGCAACATGCTAGCATCGATAAAAGCTAGCAGAGAGTAAGGGTAAAATGTGCCATCTCACGATGGCAGTCAGTGACAAGCATTGCCACAAGGCTCAGTATTGGGAGCACCAAATTTCACATTATACAGCTAACGATCTAGATGAAGGATCAGAGGGCACTTTGGCTAATTTTTAGTATTAGAATCACTAGAGTGTGGAAACAGGCCTTTTGGCAAAATAAGTCCTACATCAACCCCCCAAAGAGTAATCCAAGCAGACCCATTTTCTGCTGACTAATAACGTAATATCTGGGCAATTTAACATACCCATTTCACCTAATCTGCACATGTTTGGCATGCAGCAGGAAACCAGAACACCCGCAGGGAACCCATGCAGATATGGAGAGAAGGTGCAAATTCCTAACTGGCAGTCATCCGAAGTGGAAATAGAACCTGGGTCCCTAGCACTGTACTAACCACTAAGCCACCGTGCCACCCTCAGCCTGATGTACAGACAAAACAAAGATATGAAGAGGGTCAGGAAGCATCGAAGACATGGAGAGCTTGCAGAAAGGTGCTCCACCGATTCTACTCAACTTCCCAAGCCTCTGTACCTGAAGCACACCCTTCCTACCACAACAAGGATAGACCGCCATGGTCTTCAAATTCCATCCCACCAACCTCCAGATACAAGTCATCATCCTCCACTATTTCTGTCAACTCCAGTCAGACCCCACCACCAGAGATATATTTCCCTCCCCACCCCTATCAGCATTCTGCAGAGACCATTCCCTCCACCACACTCTCATTAGTTCCACACCCCCAACTCCACCAAGGCATCATCCACTCCTGGCACCTCCACTTCCCATCCCACGTTGTGCAAAACGCGCATACACCTCCCCCCTCACCTCCATCCAAGGCCCAAAGGATCCTTCAACACCCCTTAGACATTGTACTGTGTCCATTATTCCCTGTCTCCAGTACATTGAGGAGACAGGATGTCAACTTTTTGAACGTTTCAGGGAACATCTCTGACACACACACACACAGACACACACACAGACACACACACACACACACACACACATACACACTCACACACACATACACACTCACACACACACACAACGACCCCACCACCCTATGGCCGAATACTTCAACTCTCCCTCCCAATCCGTCAAGGACATGCCAGTTCTGGGGCTGCTCCACTGTCAAACCTAAGTCACCCAACACCTGGAGGAACGACATCTCATCTTCCACCTTGGGACCGTGCAACCACATGTTGTCAATGTCAATTTCACCAGTTTCCTCATCTCACCTTCCCCCACCTTATCTCAGGTCTAACACTCCAACTTCACACTTCCCCTTTGAACTGTCCAATCTGTCCATCTTCTCTGACATTCACGATCACAATCCACCTTGGTCTAACTATCGCCTTCCAGGCTTCCATCCCCCCAGACTCACCGTCTCGTATTTATCTTTCAGCCCCCTGCCGCCCACCCTCCTCAATCCTGACGAAGAGATTATGTCTGAAATATTTCACCTCCTGCTCCTCGGATGTTGCCTGACCGGCTGTGCTTTTCTAGAACCACTCTTTTGGGCTGTGATCTCTTGCATCTGCAGTCCTCACCCTCGACTGCAGAAAGATATGGGTAGTTTGGGAGATTGGGTAAAGAACTGGTCGATAGAGTACAGTGTGCAAAAGTGTGTGGTCGTGCTCTTTGGCAGAACGACAAGAGGCATGGACTATATTCAATATTAAGAGTAAAATCAGAAGTCTGAGGTGCAAAGAGACTTTGGAGTTCTAGTCCAGGAGTCTCTCAAGGTAGACTTGCAGGTTGTCAGTAGTAAGGAAGGCAAATACAATGATGCTATTCATTTCAAAAGGGTTTGAATATAAAATCAGGGATATGCTTCTGAGGCTGTGGTCAGACTACATTTGGAGTATTGTGTGCAGTTTTGGGCCCCGTATCTCAGGAACGATGTACGAGCAATGGAGGATGCTCAGACAAGATTCAGAGGAACGGTTCCAGGAATGAAAAGCTTAACATATGTGGAACATTTGAGGACTCTGAGTCAATATTTGATGGAGTTTCGAATGATTTGGGGCATCGAATTGAAACTTACGAAATACTGAATGACGTGGACAAAGAGGATGTTCGAAAGATGTTTCTATTGATAGGAGAGACTAGGACTCGAGAGTCCAGCAAAAAGGGAAGACCTTTTAGAACAGAGATAAGGAGAAACTTCTTCAGCCAGAGAATCGGGATCTATGGAAGCTGTAGAGACCAGGTCATTAAGTATATTTAAGACTGAGATAGATTCTTGATTGTCAAGGGGATCAAGGGTTATGGGGAGAAAGCGGGAGAGTGATGTTGAGAAGCTTAACAGCTATGATCAAATGGCGGAGCAGACTCAATGGGCAGAAAGGCCAAATTTCTGCTGCTATGTTTTCTGGTCTTAAGGTTAATGTTGGCTGTCCTCATCCCTCACTAGAGATGCGTCCTGAATCTGACCTTATGATTTATAAAGTGGCACGTTCTAATACTGATGACTGGCAATATCATTATCTCTCCCTCTGTCGCAGCAGCCATTTCCTCCAATTCTCTCTGATTTCTGTCTCCTCCCCAATGTCATAATCACACTGTAATTGAAGTCCAATAAATGATACTTCATCAGAGTTCATTGACATCAATAACATCAACAGCATGACCCACACTTGCCACTTCTGATCCTCGAATAACAATCTGAATTGTATTTGTCACGTACAATTCTCTGTTAACATATCCATGCAGTTCACATTTTATAGTCCATGTTTTCTAAAGCACATTTCCCATCAGATTATGGACTATTAAAGTTCACTCATCAATATAATCACTGATCAATAATTTCAGGCTATAAGTTTCCATTTATAAATTTATAACTGGTTTATGTTCCAACAACCCTCTGTCATTACTGTCATATCCAAGGCAGATTGAATGATTACAGTCTGCCATCTCCAACATCCCTTCCCTCAGTCACTCCCACATATCCCATGCTGAACGCATAAATATGAAACATTATTTTGAATTTTAATAAAATTAATATTGAATTGAAAGGGGTTAACTGGAGCTAATTGTTCACCGACTGTGATTATTGTCAATCACTGTGGTTTCTAATTATCCCAGTGGTGGGTTTCCATTGTTAAACGATAAATAGGCTGTGTCAATGCATTATCCCATAGTGGGAGAGGCAGTATCACCGACAGCACTAACAGGGATCAGCAGCTCCAAAGGGAAGGGAGGAGAGATTAGAATCTGAGAATATTACACTCGAATGTTCCAACAATGGATCAGAATCTGTGAACACTAGACTTGAATGCTCCCCCCACAATGAACAGGAGTTTATCCTTAGGTCTTTACTTTCTTTCTCAGCATTGGATATCATTAGCATGGCGTATCCAGGAAATCCTTTGGATTATTCAAGGTTATTATTATCCCATCTTAGCAAGTCATTCTCTTTGACTGTTAAACTGGGTTGAACTGAATTTCTGCTCATGATATGTAAATTTTAGAAAATGGAAATCAATGTCTTAGGTTCCAATCAAAAATTCCTTTCCTTATAAAATATATAAAGCAAATTACTATTTACAAATTACTCACTGATATGCGAGAAGGAACCGGACTGTTCTCAAACTCCATGACCCTTTCTGTCCTGCACAAATTTGCATTTCCATATCCTCCCCACCCACCACTCCTGTCTAATACCACCATTATGATATCCCAGTCGCCTCCTCAGCCTCAGTGCAATTCCTGAATGAACCATCGTTTGTGCTTTTGTTAAATCCAATACAGCTGTTTCATCAAGTCTCTTCAAACCACGTGCCAAATACAAAATAATTGCACTTGAGATGTTTAACTTGTTCTCTGCACAGAATCTGTCAGATGTAAGACAATGTATAGTACTCAAGTCATAGACTCTTAACCAACTGCCATCGAATAATAATTAATTGATATCACATTAAAGAAATTGATATATTTAAAATGAAACCATTATCTTTTGTGAGAAAAAGCCCATCTGCTTGCCTGATGTCCTTTTGAGAAGACAATGGGTCATCCTTGGTTGGTCAGGTCTCCGTGTGACTGCAATCCCACAGCAATGTAGTTTACTCTTTACTGTCCTGTGGAACAGCTGAACCAGCCACTCAGTTTCAGATCGGTAGAACATGCTGGCCTGACCAGGGCTGCACACATCCCGTGAGGGAACAACAAAGAAAAGAGAGCTCCTCCCTCTGCCTGTTGACCATAATCCGACAGCCCATTTCCTTGGGGGAGGTGACCATTCCTTGTTTTAGGTGTATTCTATATCTTTGAAGTTCTTCACAAGAGTGATGTTCATCTCCATCTCTGGTGTTGGCTTTATTGATGTTGGTGTACAGACGTAAGCAACTTGTAAATTTCACGTCAGTCTCAGGGCATAGAGAAGGAATGGCTTTTTCACACCACAGGAAAGAAACAGAGACGGAAAAGTGAGGGAATGGAATTATTGTGATCATCCCTGAGAGTGTTGTTGAGGCAGTATTTAGGGTATTGTGGGCAGATTTTCTCTCCTTTATAAGGAATGAACTCCTCGTCACAGAGAGAGTGTGAAAGAGTGTCAACAGACTAATCACTGGGATCATGAGACCATGAGGAGTGAGTGAAGATTAATCTCTAGCGCTGTGAGGGAATAAGAGCTGATTGCATTGGAACTTAAGGGGAAAGGACAATTACACATTATGTTCTAAACAGACACTATGAACGACATAAATTCCATAGTTTTTTTTGAATCGGATTATAATTCTCGACAGTTTAAATGCCTCTGAGAACGTTTCCCATACTTCAGCCCCACTCTCCATGTCGATTGGCAGAGACAGGTTCAGGCTTTGCATGCAGTGTCCCCGCATTAATACTGTGCACTTGGTGTGTGTGATTCTGCACTGAACGGCATGTTATCCACAATCGCGACAGCAGCCAAAATACCTTCACTCTAAAACAGTTAGCTATTCTCAACAGCTTCTGTCCTTGATGGAGAACATGGGTCTGTCTTCTCGGAGGTGGAAGATGCCTCCTTGAGACATCGCACAAAATATTTGGCTTCTCTTTTCACTACCAGGAAACCATCTTAAAATAGCATACGTTCCACATGCAATGGGGCCATGAGGAACATCATGGAGCCATCTCTGATTGCAGTCTCTGCTCCATTGCTTTCTCACGTTGGATCATCAATTACACCCTCCTATTCCTCAATAAGTCCTGGAGGAGATGAATGTTCTCGCCCTGGTCGCATGGAACACGTTTAATGGTCTGATTGGACTTTGTACGTTCCTGTTTCGCAGTTAGATGCACTGACCAGACTGCTTCATGTCCTGTAAACAGGTAGAAGGGTTAAATGGTTTGTCCCTCTTCTTGTTCATTCGTTTTGATGGACTGACTGACTCCCACACACCCATGTGCAACCACCTTGAGGTGCTGAATGAGCTCCTCTTTTAACTGTGGAAATGTGCAGTGCCTGGCCGTGCTGTTACATGAATGTTACCTACACTTTAATAGCACAAGCCTGAATATTGTCTGGATCTTGCTGCATATGGACACAAACTGGTTCAGAAGCTGACAGTGGACAACATGTTCTGAGAATTGCCTGATCTTCAGTGACCACCACAACTTCTGATCTTATGGTGGAGGAAAGGAATGATGAAGCAGCTGGAACTGATTGTGCTAAGGAAGCTCCTCTAAGGATCTCCCGAAGTGATGTACTGGGACTGAAAGGATTGATGTCAACAAAGCAAACATCCCTTCCGTTGTGCTATGGATGACCCCAACCAGAGGAGATATTGTGGCTGATGCCCACTAAATTTAATTTAGTCAGCGTTCCTTGATATCATCCTGAGCCAACTCCTGCATTGATGTCAGGGTCTGTCACTCTTAGCTGGGCTCCTGTGTTCACCTCTTTTGAACATATCAATAGATAATTGTGACTGTGTCGGGAGTGTTTTCTTCTCACAGAGGGTAGTGAATGTCAGGAACTATCTGAACTAGAGAGTCCAGGGAGCTAGATCACTGAAAGTATTTACAGAGCAGGTAGATTGGTTTTTGCTTACTATGATTGATTTGAAGGTTGTGAAGAATTGGGAATTGAATGGAGTTGATGCGGACAGTGGATCAGCCATGATGGTACACAATGGCACAACATTTTTGACTGGCCGAATTATCTCATCCTGTTCCTAATGAGCTCATATCCTGTAACTGGAAAGTTAATGGTTGTAATTTTCCTGAATGTTGCAGTCAGAGAGAGCAAGGTATTTTGAGTATCATCTCTGAGCGATATCTGTGGGCTGTATTCACAGCGAATCTGGGTCCACTACATGACCAACAAATGAAACACAAGTTGCAGAGAGGAGGTTCTCTGTAAAGAGACCAGAGGCATCTTTCAAACCCAGAGTGGATTTCCAAATAACATTATCCAGCCCACACCAAGCTATGTATGTCAGTCTGGAGGGACTGAATGATATCCTATGTAATTGTGGACCAGGTATTTGGGGCAAGTGGCCTCCATCTGCTCCTCTGCTGGGCTGAATAGAACATTGGAACATTTGAGTGAGGAGCAGGAGTGGGTTATTAGCCACTTTGCCACTGCTGCACCAGGCACTAAGTTCGTGGCTGATCTGGTTGTGGTCTTAGAAGCACTTTTCTGTATGCACCATTTTCCTTCATCAATTCTCTGATCAATGCAAACACCTAGAAATCACAAACTTCTGGGAAAGGGAATTCCCACTTGTACAGCTCTTTCAGAATTTCTCATTCGTGTTCCAACCAATGTTACAGGGTCACTGATTCCTTTTGCAGTCACGCTTCTCCACTGGTTACAACAAATTTCAAAGTTTAGTGATAAGGCCAATAATATTAGTGTCAGCCTGGCTCATCTTCTCGAAAAATGTCACAAACACACAAACGTGCAGCTGCATGCACACACGAACACACACATTTTAAGACAAAACAGAAAAAAAATGAAAACTTTCCAGAGTTTCATAATGGCTGAACGCGTAACAAGTGGAAAGATAACATAATGTCCCAAATGTTATTCTGTCCTCTGAAGATCTTCCGCTCATACAAGCTGCTGTTAATGAGATTTGGATTTGGTTCAATTCGCTTTGCATCAGATCGTGGAAAAATGCCAAAGAAACTTTCATCAGGAAACCTCTACGATTGGTAAAGATGATGCAGGATTTTTTTCTCTTGTCAGGCGGAACAAAATGAGAGAGAGAGAGAAAAGTGGTCACTAGGCTGCTGCTTCTGAGGCAGGTAACATTTTTCTCCCACCCTGTGCTAAAATATGCAACAATGCCAACTGAACACCAAAAAGGACCATGTGATTTCCTTGAACATTCTCTGGAATGGATGATAAGGTGCTATATGCAAATGCATCATTACTGCTGTTGTACATTGTGCCTTTCCTTAGCAACAACAACAAAAAAATCAAACTCCCAGCTGTATAATTTGATGGCATGTTCACATGTGTCTGCATTATTTTAAGAAATCGATTGATGTCTTCATTACATCTGCGTTAAAATCAATTTTACGACAGAGTGTGAAGCCCTTCGTTGTGGTTCTGTTCGCCGAGCAGGGAATTTGTGTTGTGGACGTTTCGTCCCCTGTCTAGGTGACATCCTCAGTGCTTGGGAGCCTCCTGTGAAGCGCCTCTGTAATCTTTCCTCCGGCATTTATAGTGATTTTGCAATTCCCATGCAAGGACTGCACAAAACACTACATAGGACAAGCTGGAAAACAGCATCCATGAACACCAACTAGCCACGAAACGACACGACCAGCTATCCTTAGTAGCCACACACGCAGATGACAAGGAACATGAGATCAACTGAGACAACACTACTATTGTAGAACAAGTCAAACAGAGAACAGCCAGGGAATTCCTAAAGGCATGGCACTCATCCACAGATTCAATCAATAAGCACATCGACCTGGACCCAATACACGGGCCAATGCAGCGGACAGCGGGAACTGGCAACTGGAAGTGGCACAGACAAACCACTACAAATGCCAGAGGAAATATCACAGAAACGCTTCACAGGAGGCTCCCAAGCACTGAGGGTGTCACCTAGAGAGGGGACGAAACGTCTGCAACACAAATTCCCAGCTCGGCGAACAGAACCACAACAACGAGCACCCGAGCTACAAACCTCGCAAATTTTGAAGCCCTTCTGCTAATTTAAACCAGACACACAGAAACAAAATCGCCTTGCCTCATCGTCTGTAAACGTGTGTGAGACCAAGAACGACCAAATTCCACTTTTTATAGAAAACAATAACAGTTTATTCTTTAACTCGAAGCAAAAAAGAGAACGTCGATTTTCCTGTGAATCTTCCTCTGTATGTATTCTTGGGTCTTTTCTTCGGTCTTCTGCTGCACAGATTTCATAGAAACAGGTACCTTTCAGAGAGCGATTCTGCAGGCAGTCTGCATTTGTTAGTGCTCTTTGCTGCTCTGACTAACTGTTCAAAATGCCAGCTTTTATACCACTAAACATAAAATTGTCTCATTGGTTTTATATCATTAAAATTCAAATTCAATAATACTCAGCTCAGTTATTTGTTTCAGCCAAATGTTACTTTATAAAAACTTTTCTGCACACTCTGTGCTTGTTAAGTCCTTGCCAACTTTCACACTCTTTAAAAGGTACAGTACCCGCTATGCATTCATAATAATCAATACTTTTTATTCTTAAAATGTATTTCGTAGTTTTAAACACCCTAACAAGCGAAAATATGTATCCAGCTGATTTTTCTCAAAATCGTGTATGGTTCAAAAAAGATTTCGCATCCAATACCTAAACAGATAATTCTTCATATCCCAGGAACGTGTGTTCAGAGAGTAGGAAAGGCATGTTTCGGGGACGTTCCTGATGAAGGGATGATGACCGAAACATTGACTTTCCTGCTCCTCTGAACCTGCCTGACCTGCTGTGCGTTTCCAGTACAACACGGTTCGACTCTGAACTCCAGCATCTACAGTCTCGTTGTTCATGTGCAGCAAAATATTGCTACGACTAAACCCGATACACTTTCCCAGAAACAACATAATTTCAAACCACTTGCTACATCTGCAGACTAACTTCATGGATAGGAGCAGCAGTTGACCATTCGGCTGCACCATTCAGAATGCTCATGTCTGATCCAAGCGTGTCTGACCATCGACTCCAGTCTTTTCCCAATAAACATTGACTCTCCTGTCCAGCAAAGATCAGTCGAGCTCAGCCTTGAATATCGTCAATAATCGCGTCTTTACTGCTCTCTGAGGAAAAAGGTCACCACAGATAGCACAGCACGAAAGGGAAAGGAACGTCCTTATTTCATTGCAGTTCCCGCTATTTTAAAACTGTGTTAATCTCACATCAAATTGTCACTTTCTTTGAAACAGAGGGACAGAAAAATTAGGAATAGACATAGACGATACAGCCCTCTAAACGTGTCCAACGTTACCACTGACTCATTCTCTGCTCCTGTCCCAGGAAGAGAATAACACCACACGAGCATTTTAAAAAAGGAGTAGAATTAGGTCATTCGGCCCATCGAGTCTGAATGTCATTTAATAATGGCTGAGAGGTTTCTCAACATCATTCTCCTGACTTCTCTCTGTAACCCTTGGTACCCTTATTCATCAAAAACCTACCTATCTCTGGCTTATAGACTCAAGTGTCTGTGTTTCTTTGTGTCTGTCTGTGTGCCATCTGTTTGTTCATGTGTTTGTGTGTCTGTGTATTTGTGTGTAAACATTTGTTCTTCCGTGCATTAGCCTCTGCATTTTATCTGTTTAAGTCTGTTTGTGTGTGACAGTGTATATCTCTATATACCTCTACGTGTATGCGGGTCCATCTCGGTGCGTGTGCCGTGACTGTTAGTATATTGGGGTGTTTACATATGTCTCTAAGTATTTCTGTGTCTGCATCTTTCTGCAATGGGATATTTGTTGTTTTCGGAGGGAAAGAAGTATCAGAACAGACAGAGCGGTTAAAGTGAGTATTGCCCTCCACAGAACATTGTTTCTTATTCAGTTGGTTGGATGGGGATATCACAGAATCTCCACACGATTCACTCGGTCTGCTCCTGCTCATGCTAGAGTACTCCCAACATGGCGGGGAGAGGGGGGAAATGGAACGGTTATCGGACACGCCACTATCCAGCTTGGCCCTTTTTGTCTTGTTCCAGGCTTTTTATCCTGGAATGGGAGAAAAGGAAGCAGGGAATGAGCTGTTTGTACTGTTGTAGATGTTGGCGGGGGGTGGGGGGCGGGCGGGAGAGGGTTGCTGAATGGTGAGGTGTCTGGAGAGAGTCAGCCCACAGTGCATATTCCATAAGGTGTTATTGGTGCGAGAGAGTCAGCCCACAGTGCATATTCCATAAGGTGTTATTGGTGTGGGTGTATTGCATGGGCGACAGAAAAAATGATGGAAGGAAGGTGCTGAATTCAATTGAGAGTGGTTGTACATGAACGTTATTTGGAGATAGAGCGTGAGACTTGTTCAGCGGTAGGTGCTATAACAGATATACAGTGAGTGTGAGGGAGCAGAGAGAATATGGTGACGCTTATCCTGGCAGAACGAGGATACAGAATGTCCTGTATTGCTGGACATTTCTTCAGACCATCTCAGCGTCGAGGTGAGCCTCAATGAACGTCTTCTCTAAGTCTGTCACTCATAATGCCACCGATCCTGTCCCTCAGATCCCACAGAATCGGTTTGGGAGGATCTTAGCAATGAGAAACAAGCATTGGTGTGTTCTGCTGTGTACAATTGTGCAAATTTTGTATATCTTATGCTGTGGAAAATTAGTATTGTTGGTGCTGCAGTAATACTGAATTATCTCACGTTACATCTAAACTGCCTAAACTAAGTGACTGCTAATGCTGTGAAAAATAAATTCCAGAAGTGTGTATCAGGGAGCTTGAAGATTATGTTGTGATCCAAACTAGAGACAAGGTTGGTTTGGATTTGGTGATGTGTGCTCAGAAGGACTAATTAATTACCTTGTTCTGAGGAAAAGTGACATTAATATGTTGCGTTTTACACGGCATCTGCATATAATATCGAATGTTGAACATGATTGTCAAACATCAGGGAAGCCTGCAGGATGGAGGGTCAAGTTCACTCCAGTGAATTGGGAAAGTTCAATATAGCATTCAGTGGGAGACAAGCAATGGTTGTGAGAGTCATAGAGTCCTAAAGCACAGAGGCAGACCCTTTGTTCCAAACTGGTCTATTCCGACCAATATGTGCATTCACGCAAAGCCCATCTCCTTGCCATTGCCCCATTTCCATCTAATCCTTTTCTATCCATCTATTTGTCCAAATTCCTTTTAAATTTTTTTGATGTAAACCCCTCAACCACTGGCTGCTCATTCCATATGTGCACCAGCCTCTGTGTAAAAAGGTTGCCCCTCAGGTTCCCTTTAATTCTTTCCCCTCGGACATTAAACTGATACCTTTAGTTTATGATTCACAACACTGGGAAAAAGATTGAGTGCATTCGCCCTATCTATGTCTCTCATGATCTTATATATTTCTGTAATATATCACCTCAGTCTTGTACACGCTAAAGAAAAAAATATCTAGCCTGTCCAAACTCTCCCTATAACTCAACTATTCACTACTGGCGATATCCTTGTGAATTTCTTCTGCACTCTTTCCAATTTCATCACATCCTTCATGGAGAAAATTGAACAAAACCGAACACAGTACTCCAAGCGCAGCCTCACCAACATCCTGTATAACTGCAACGTAACTCCCCAACTTCGATGTTCAATTCCATGACTAATGAAGGCCAGTATGCCAAAAGCATTCTTCACTGTCGTCTACCTGTGACTTTACTTTGAGAGAACCATGCACCTGAATTCCAAGGAACCTCTGTTCCACTGCACTCTTTCCGGCCCATCCATTCACCATGAAACTCCTACCTTGATTGGATTTTCCAAAATGCGAGACCTCACATTAATCGAAATTAAACTCCATTTGCCATTTCTCGACCCACTACCCAGCTGATCAAGGTCCAGCTGCAATTTCTTATAACCTTCCTCACTGTCCACGATACCACCTATTTTAGTGTCATCAGCAAAATTACGAATCATACTTTGTACATTCTCAAACTCCACTTGCCACAGTCCTCAGTCCGACAAGCATCCTTCCACTATTACACTCTGCTATCTCAGATCAAACCAATTGTGTGTTCAGTTTTCCAGCTCCCTCTGGATTCCATCTGATCGAACATTTCAGAGCAGCCTATCATGTGGAACCTTGGGCAACGAGGTGGCTGAGTGGTTAACATTGCTGCCTCACAGCGCCAGGGACCTGGATTCAATTCCCGCCTCAGGCAACTGACTGTTTGGAGTTTGATCATTCTCCGGTGTCTGCGTGGATTTCCTGCGGGTGTTCCGGTTTCCTCCCACAGTCCAAAGATGTGCAGGTTATGTGAATTGGTCATGCTAAATTGCCCGTAATGTTAGGTGAATTCGCCAGGGTGGGTTGCACTTCGGAGGAGTCGTGTGGGTTTCCACACTGTCGGGAATCTAATCTCATCTAAAGGCCTTTCTGAAATCTATGTAGACTACGTTTGTCACCTTACCCTCGTCGACATTCCTGGTCAGTTCATCAAAGAACGCTAAAAATTAGTAAATTGTGATCTTCCATGCACAAAGCCGTGCTGACTGCTCCGTGTCTTTCCAAATGTATGTGTATCTTAAAACAGAGTCTTCTCAAGTAAAATACCTATCACAGTTGTGAAGCGAATTGGTTTATAGTTCCCATGTTCTTCGTTGCAGCTCTTCTTCAATAAGGGGACAACATTCGCTACCTACCAGCCTTCGGTGACTTCACCCTTGGTTAACGATGATGCAAAATTCTCAGCCAGGGCTCCCGCAATTTCTTCTCTCCCCGATTGCTGTGTTATTGGATATATCTGGTCAGGGCCAGGAGATATATAGAAATACTGCATAGTCTGAAAAATACGTCTTTTTTAAAGGTACAATTAACAAAGAAAGGGGAAGTGACTTAATGATGAGTAACATAACAAATTTAAAATTATATTAATTATAAGAAGTGACCTCAGAAGAATTTCAGACATTGTGAAAACGTGAGAGTAATCAGAAATTTGTCTTTGTGGAGTTTTTAATGCTCCCCTGTCTCCGTTGCTTTCCTCTGGGTGCTCCGGTTTCCTCCCACAATCCAAAGATCTGCAGGTTAGGTGAATTGGTCATGCTAAATTGCTCCATAGTGTTCAGGGATGTGTACATTAGGTGCATTAGTCTGGTGTAAACGTAGAATCGTACGGAAATGGGTCCGTGTGGGTTACTCTTCGAAGGGGCAGTGTGGAACTGCGCGGCTCAAGGGCCTTTTTCACAATGTTAGAGCACAAAATCTGCATAAATCTACAATCTGTATTTCAAAGAAAACAAAATAAAGCAAGATCAAATAGGAAATTGTGTAATCGGGAGAGGAGAATATATTGTTGGAAACAGGGAAATGGCCGAGATATCAACCAGTTACTTTGCATCTGTCTTCATGGAGGAAGAGCCAGAAAATCACCCAGAATTTCCAAGTGATCATATGGAACTTGTGACACGAAAGACATAAAGACAATTTACGTCAGTAACAAGGTCGCACGTGAACCTATAGATGGATTGCGCATTTCTACGTCTGATAAACCAGATGTACTTCACATCAAAATATTAGCAATACATCGGCAAGAGAATTATTAACTGTGCTGTCGATGACTGTGTTTTATTTTCCTGCACTTTGTGCAGAGGCCGGAAGCCATTGTAGATAAATGGAAGGAAGTAAACATGTTCCAAGAATTGTAGGTAAATAGAATGGATCCGAGCATCTGCAACGGAAGAAGAGAAAGTGTGGACAACTGCAGACCAATTAACTTGACATCTGTAAGAAAACCGTTGGAATCTACTACATACCACGTGATGTTCGATATTTAGAAATTAACAGCAACATGTGAGAGTATCAACATGTGTTTCTGACAGAGAAATCACACTCGACAAACCTCAGAATTATTTGAAATTTTTTCTTACAGCATAGGTAATGGGGAACCAGTAGAATTGGCATATTTGGATTTTCAGAAGGCTTTTGATAAGAACTCAAACAATGAGTTCGTAAAAAAAAATCATGTGAAAGGCATTTTGAGGAATATATGTAAGTGGAAAGTTAAAATTATATTCGCCTTCATTTAAGGGAATCAGAATATAGATGGAAGGACATGTTGAAGCAGTTTCACAGCGTGTTGGTGAGACTGTATTTGGAGGATTGTGCACAGTGTTTTTGACTCAATCTGAGAAAGAATATACTGACCGCAGAGGAACTGCAATGGACATTCTCCAGATTAATCCCTCAGATGGCAAGATTGAGAGGTGACCGCAGTGAAATTTAGAAAATTCACTGACCAAGTGACAAGTTGGAAATAAACAAACTATTTCTCTGGCTGTCTAATCTACGTTTAAGGCCAATAATGGCAGTATAAGGGACATGCCTTTTAAAATAGAAATAAGAAGCAAATCTTGCTTGCAGGGTAAGATTAGGGAGAATCCCCAGGTATTCTGCAGGTATATCAAGCGGCAGAGTGGCTCAGTCGTTAGCACTGCTGCCTCACAGCACCAGGGTCCCAGATCCAATTCACACCTTGGACAACTTTCTGTGTGGAGTTTGCCAGTTCTCCCTGTGTCTGCGTGTGTTTCCTCCCACAGTCCAAAAATATGCAGTTCAGGTGAATTGGCTATGCTAAATTGCCCATAGCATTAGGTGCAATCGTCAGAGGGAAATGGGTCTGGATGGGCTACTCTTTGTTGACTGGTTGAGCCGAAGGGTCTGTTTCCACACTGTAGGGAATCTAGTCGTATAAAAAAGTGAACAATTCGCACTCATCAGTGACTTGCCAAATTGCATCCAAGTCAACTTAGTGTTAGCATACAGAGGATGATGTTAGAAGGCTGCTTGTCTGACTGTAGATTGATGTCAAAAATGTACCACAGGTGCATCAATGCTGTGCCCTTGTTACTGGTAATTCGGATGTGCCAATGTTGGACTGGTGTGGACAAAGTTAAAAGTCAGATAACACTAGATTATAGTTGTTGTGTTTCTGTTCGCTGAGCTAGGAATTTGTGTTGCAGACGTTTCGTCCCCTGTCTAGGTGACATCCTCAGTGATTGGGAGCCTCCTGTGAAGCGCTTCTGTGATGTTTCTTCCAGCATTTATCGTGGTATGTCACTGCCACTTCCAGTTGTCAGTTCCAGCTGTCCACTGCAGTGGCTGGTATATTGGGTCCAGGTCGATGTGCGTATTGATTGAATCTGTGGATGAGTGCTATGCCTTTAGGAATTCCCTGGCTGTTCTCTGTTTGGCTTGTCCTATAATAGTAGTGTTGTCCCAGACGAACTCATGTTGCTGGTCATCTGCGTGTGTGGCTACTAAGGATAGCTGGTTGTGTCGCTTCGTGGTTAGTTGGTGTTCATGGATGCAGATCGTTAGCTGTCTTCCTGTTTTTTCCTATGTAGTATTTTGTGCAGTCCTTGCATGGGATTTTGTACACTATGTTGGTTTTGCTCATGCTGGGTATCGGGTCCTTCGTTCTAGTGAGTTGTTGTCTGAGAGTGGTTATTGGTTTTTGTGCTGGTATGAGGCCAGTGGTCGCAGTAGTCTGGCTGTCAGTTCAGAAATGCTCTTGATATATGGTAGTGTGGCTATTCCTTTGGTGTACGGCATGTCCTCGTTCCGTTGTCTTTCCCTTAGGCATCTGTTGATGAAATTGCACGGTTTTCCGTTTTTGGCGAATACATTGTGTAGGTGTTCTTCTTCAACTTTTTGCAGTTCTGGTGTATTGCAGTGTGTTGTGGCCCTTTTGAACAGTGTTTCGATGCAACTTCGTTTGCATGTGTTGGGGTGATTGCTATCGTAGTGAAGGACTTGCTGTGCATGTGTGGCTTTCCTGTAAACCTTTGTGGTGAATTCTCCGTTCGGTGTTCTCTGTACCATCACGTCCAGGAATGGGAGTTGGTTGTCCTTTTCTCCCTCTCTAGTGAATCGGATTCCTGTGAGTGTGGCGTTGATGATCTGATGTGTGTTCTCTATGTCTGTGTTTTTCATGATTACAAAGGTGTCATCCACATATCTGACCCAGAGTTTGGGTTTAATTTGCGGTAAGACTGTTTGTTCTAATCTTTCCATAACCGCTTCTGCTATGAGTCCAGAGATGGGTGAGCCCATGTGTGTGCCGTTGATTTGTTCATATATTTGGTTGTGGAATGTGAAGTGTGTTCTGAGGCACAGGTCCAGTAGTTTGAGTATGCCGTCTTTGTTGATAGAACAAAAGATAAAACCTGAAAGCAACAACGCACCCAGATTCTATGCACTACCTAAAGTGCACAAAGCAGACATCCCACTCAGACCAATAGTATCACTACCAGGGACACCATCACAAAAAACTGGCTAAAGAACTACAGCAGAAACTAAAACACCTGATCAGCGGATCCAGACAATCTATACAATCGACACAGGAATTCTTGGACATTATCAGAAATATACACATTGACAAGGAAGAAACTATGGTCTCATTCGATGTCATGGCACTGTTCACCTCTACGACAAAACCCTAGCCAGAGAAACAATAGCCAATCTGCTGGACATACAGAACAGACAACAAAACGGGGAACCTATCAACAAAGACGGCATACTCAAACTACTAGACGTGTGCCTCACAACACTACTATTATAGGACGAGCTAAACAGAGAACAGCCAGGGAATTCCTAGAGGCATGGCACTCATCCACAGATTCAATCAATAAGCACATTGACCTGGACCCAATATACCGGCCACTGCAGCGGACAGCTGGAACTGACGACCAGAAGTGGCAGAGACAAACCCTTATAAATGCCGGAGGAAACATCGCAGAAGCGCTTCACAGGAGGCTCCCAAGCACTGAGGATGTCACCTAGACAGGGGACGAAACGTTTGCAACACAAATTCCCAGCTCGATGAACAGAACCACAACAACGAGCACCCGAGCTATAAATCTTCTCCCAAACTTTGAACAAGATTATAGTCCAACAGGTTTATTTCTCGGCAGCAGCTTTCCAAAGGCATCATCACCTGATGAAGAAGCATCGCATCGAAAGCTTGTGTTTCTGAATAAAACTGTTGTACTATAACATGGTGTGATTTTGTAACCTTAAAAACAATTAGCCAGTTGGTTGCAAATGAGGAGGAAGGTCTAAATTTACAGGAAGATGGAAATGGAACAGTTTGAAGGGCAGATCAATGACAGACGGATCGTAACCCTCATAAAGGCGATGATTAACGATAGTACTAAATGAATGGCAGCACATTAGGAAGCTCAGCGGGTGCTTCTCCACACATCCCTGAATGGGTATGGACAGGATAACACACAAGTTGATAAAGCATAGCGACTGTAAACATGGCCTTTTTTCATCGAGGCATAGATTATAAGAGCTATGCAGAATGTTAGTTAATCCAAGATGGAATAATTTGCGTAGTTCTAGGATCCACGTCACAGGAAGGTTGTGATTGGACTGGAGGGGGTACCGAGGAGATTCACCAAGATGTTCCCTGGGATGGAGCATATCAGCTATGGAGAGATGCTGGATAAGCTCGGGTTGCTCGGGTTGATCAGAGAAGACTGAGGGGGAGGTGATTCAGAAGGATAAGATTACGAGGGGTATGGAAAGCGTGGATAGACAGCAGTTGTTCCTTTTAGTCAAAGGGTCAAGAACAGGTCAGCGCACATTTTGAGTGGAGGGTTTGAGGTTTAGTGAGAATTTGAGGATTTTTTAATCCAGCTGGAAGTGGGTCCTGGGATGTCCTTCCTGAGAGGGGAGTTGTAACGGGTAACTTAACAACCGTGAAAAAATGATTCAAGGTTGCGCACTTGAAATGCCATAACATTTCCGGTTACGGGTCGTGGGTCAGAAAGTGGGACTAATGTCGACCGTGCTGTATTTGTGACGGTACAGAGTCTATGCTCTTCTGATTGTATGGCTGTGGAATGTCAGTCATTCAGCACCTTAAGCTGGAATTGATGAGTTTCTGAAGAGTATATTAACAAGGGTTATAAAAGTGAATTTATAATTTGTTCTAAAAACATGTACGTGGCAAAATTAAGGGAAAAACGGTGCAGTTTCCTGACAGGCTGAAACCAGGGAATTGAGGACTAGGTAATGGCAGAACTATGGAGCAAATATTTCAATTGTGTCTTAACTGAAGAAATCAAATCAAAAAAGCAATCTTCCCAGCAATGCTAGGAAACTTTAATCTGGTAGAATGAAAGGAAATAGAATGAAACTGGCAACTGAACAGTTCTAGAGGAAGTAATGGGCAGAGACAAAGTCAATAGAGATTTATGAAAAAGGAATCACATTTGAGAAACTGACTGAGCAAAATTATGGGGAAGCAGTCAATACAATATGACTGGATTTTTTAAGGAAAATAGATGATAAAGCTCCAAGCCTACCATACAAATTCAAATCTTATGGGACGGGGGTTATTATGTGGACATAATTTAGAATGGGAGAGCTGATATGACACAGCAAATAGGAATAAAACAATGTGTTTTCGAGTGTAAAGCTTGGGGGTATAGCAGGAATCGGGGCTTGGGTCCCAGCTATTCCCAATAAATACCAGATGTTTGGTTGTGGGAATCAAATGCAATATTCCCAATTCTGATGATGGCACTAAATGTCGATGTCGGATTGTGAGTTGTTGAGCAGGATGTAAAAAAAACTCCAAGATTGAGACAAGTGAAGTGAATAGACAAATATGTGGCAAATGGAGAGCAATGGGGGTAGATGTGACGTCGTGCCCTTTGGTGGGAAAACAAGACAGCAACCTACAATTTGAAAAAGGATTGGTTGAAAAATATTTATTTATAAAGGAACTTATGCTGCATTTTTGTTTCGTTCTGTGCAGACCTCCGAGGTCTATGCAAGGTAGTGCCTTCTGAAGCAAGCAGTCAATACTGGGAATGGCTTCGCCACGCTGACCAGTGATAAATAGAGCCACCAAGTGGGGAGCTGTAACATTGAAAAAGGTTTGGATCTCCCTCCACACCATTCACTGAAAGCATTATTGCAGGAACAGAAAGCAGTTAGGAAGATAAATGGTGTGTTGACCTTCATTCCAGGGGGATTTGAGTCCAGGAGTAAGGGTGTGTTACTGCAGCTGTACAGGCCCTTGGTGAGACCCCATCTTGAACATTGTGCAGTATTGTGTGCAGTTTTGGTCTCCTTACCTAATAAAGGACAAACTTGACATTGAGGGAGAGCAGCGAAGGATGACCAGACTGGTCTCTGGGATGACAGGCTTGTTGTGGGAGCAGGGTTTGGGGCGACTGGGCCAGTGTTCAATGGGCTTTAGGAAAATGAGTGGAGATCTCAGAGAAGTATTTCCACCTCTGACAGGGCGAGACAGATTGGAAACTGTGGGACCACAGTGTTAGATACAGGCAGGCCACTCTGCATTGAGATCAGAATAAATGTGTGTACTCAGAGACTGGTTAACCTGGGGAGTTCTCTCCCACATAAGGATGTAGAAACCAGGACATTAAATATAAATAAGGATTTCTGGACACTAAAGGAATGAGCAGACAGCTGGAGTACAGCTGTCACAGGCTCTCAGATGTTAAGAAGGAGCTCTCTGCTGTGTCAACAGGACTGTGTTTCCCGTTCCCATTTTGGATAACGAGTTGTCATTCGGCTTTATCGGTCCAAATCTTGGAGCAGTTTGATAATGGTGCAACATACATAACGGGTGTTATGGGGTTAAGTGGCGAACCCTGAAATATCACTAAAAACCAAAAATGAAAGGTCGTCGAACACACTCACTAGCACAGTCTAAGTTAATCTTTAAAGCATGTATTACAATGAAATAGTACTTTATATGTAACACTTCAACACTACAGCCACTGACAACAGCGCTGCACCTCTCACCATGCACTTCACCAGATGTTTTCGGGGCTGACTGACCACGTGATGCTGCCGTGGAATTCCAGTTCTCCCCGAAATTCTCCCCCAGTTTGAAATGGTGTTTCTTCGCAACGTAGACTACAATTCCCAGTGTGAGGCTCAGGTTCAAGGCTTGCAGAGCGGATTGCATCCCTGTTTAAGCTGAACACACTGAGTGGGCATTTGCAGATAGAGGATCACGAGCTTGGGTTTTGCTGTTCAGCCAATGTTGGGATGGAATCGCGAAACAGTGAACACGAGCTTGCTTTATTTAAAAAAAAACACAGAATTCATGAATGACATTGCAGCAGAATCATGATTAATAGGCAGGTGTCACCACAGAATGGCCTGAATATTGATTGGAGGAGCAGAATTGATGGACAACAGTGACGACAGCAGTTCTTGTTACATATTTCACGATGTTTAAGCATATTAAGGTGTATGAACACTGTGTGAGGAAAACTGCACTGAGGAAATTTTCTCCATTAGCTCGAATGGGGAAGGCTCAATGTGTTGAATGCCCTACTCCTTTCCTGATGTTTCTGTGCAGTCTGTGGGTATGTTCTGTAAATGTTGTCAATAACTCTTACATGTTCGGAAGGAAATCTCTTCAGGGTCGACAGGACTGTGTCTCCCGTTCCCTTTTCCGATACCGAGTCTAGTGCTGGGCATTGGGTATAGTTTTACCCTTGAAGTACTCGAAGCAGTTTGATACAATTGAGTGTCTTGCTTGGCCGTTTCAGAGACAATTGAAGTGTTTATCACATGTCTGTGTGTCTGGAGTCACTTTTAGGCCAGATCTGGAAAGCACGGGAGATTCACTTCCTGAAAATACATTGTGGAAAGAAATAGATGCTTACAATCGACAATGGCTTTAGGGTTACCATTACTGACACCAGATGTTAGATATTTATATGTTATTAATTGTTTTTAACTTCCACCAGCTGCCAGAGCATTAGCCTGGTCTGGATTAGTAATCCAGTGACATTTCCACAACTGCACCATCTCCACATTGGGACCTATCAGAAACCGCACTGAGCAGGTTATTTCTGTGCTGCTTGACAACTCTGTCAGAAAGAACTCCCACCAATTTGAGTATCCAGATGGGACTAATGGGGTGGAAATTTGTTGGATTGTAATTATTCTCGTCTTTGCGGACTGGACATAATTAAGCAATTTTCCGCATTGCCAGGGGGATGTTAGAGTTGAAGCTGGAATGAAAGAGCTTCCCCAGAGACTCGGCTTGTTGTGCAGCACAAGTCTTCAGTTCTCTTGCAGGAATGGAGTCAGGACCCATTGCCTTTGTCGTATCTACTGTGTTCAGCTGCTTCTTCATCTCACGTGCAGCGAATCGAACTGATTGAAGACTGGCATCTGTGATTCCATGTGCATCATGGCGAGGGTGATCTGCATCATCCAAGCGACGCTTCTGGCTGAGGTTGGTGCATACACTGTATTGTTGTCTTTTGCACTGATGTACAGGATTGTTCCATTATGTGGGATGGTTATATATCTGGAGTCCTCTCCTCCAGTAAGTTTTTGAATGGTCCGTTGATATTTATTGTGGCAGGACTGCAAATCTTAAATCTGATGAGTTAGTCTGGGGATAATATCTCCCTCTCTCTCAGATGTTAGCCCTGATGTTTGGAATTCTAACAATCAAATGTGGTAGCTTTAATGGGTTATCATTACGTTTAGATACGCATGATTCTGACTCTGGTACATTCATCCCACAATCGTCACTGAACGATAGATCATCTTGATGCTCATAGTAGCCTGGTGGATTATCCTGGGTAAACAGTTACAGATTGTGATTGATTACAATGCTGCTTCTGCTGCTGCTGTTGTCCACAGAATCGCATTATAGAACCAGTTCGAACTGCAAGATCTGCGATTTCATTCTCCTGACCATCCCGCAGTTCATATCGAGACCCATTCACCCATCAGTCCTGTACACAGTGACCTAACCTGGTTTCTGATGTGGTAACACTTCCATTTTCATATCCACGTTCTGCTGAGGGTTTCTCCCGAGTGTCACGCCTCCAATTTGCTACATTACTCAAACACTTTAACATATTCATCTGAATCTTTTCCTTTCCTGCAATGCCATCTTCTGTGTTTGAACTGAATGTCTTTCTCTCTGTTCCTCTCCCTGACCATGATTAAGAGCTCTGTCGTATCAGTGATGCCAAACTTATGGAACCAAGGAATTTGTGCACCTTGTGTTATCGTTCACTTGCTTGTGTATGGAAGTCCATGCTGAACAGGGAGTATGAGCAACTTTGACACATAATTTTGGAAATTGTTCAAAAACAGAAATTGCTGAACAAAATATGCAGGTCTGGCAGCATATTCTGGAGTGAATTCAGAGTTAATCTTTTGGCTAAGTGTCCGTTCTACAAAGCTCCCAGATCCTCCAGCAATTTTTATATTTTTATTTTAAATATCCATAGTTGTTAATTTAATTGAATATTTGTGCTGTGCCTATTCTGGAGAAACTCAGCAGGTCTGGCAGCATTTGGCGAGACATAGGAACGGAGTTAGCGTTTCAAGTCCTGTGTGGCATTGTTCGGAATTGAAAATGATTGGAAAATTGGCTTTTTATTCCCTTGTCAGAGGTGGGTGATGGATGACAGTGTAAAGAGGGTGTGGCAAAAGATAAATCGGGCTTTTATCAGTGCTGAACGAGAAGATGATGTAAAATGGGTATATATTCAGATGTGAGTTGGGTAAAGGGGTTCTCTATATTGAGTGCAAGCTAAAGAAGGCACAACCACGCAGGGAGACCAGGAGGAAGAATGTTGACTATGTGGCATTACATAGATTTGGGCAGAGATACGTTTTCACTGTAGAGACCTTCGCCCCCTTCAGATAAAGAAATTCAGGCATTTGACTTCTTATTGGCAATAATAAGAGTGTCATGCTGCCTTAGTATTGTGATATGGAGAAAAACTAATCACCGTATGAAGCTTTGGGCTGAGTGTTGTTTACCATTCGCTTTTAATATTGTTTCAACTTTGCAGTGCTGGGCTTGAAGTTAATATCAGATGGAGTGTAGGAGGTTGAGGGGTGAAATTCTAGAAGTGTATAAAATCATGAGTGACATGGATAGGTTGCACAGCCAACGACTTTTGACAGGTAATGAATTTCAAACATGGAGGACATAGCTTTAAGGTGAAAAGGGAAGATTTAAAAGGGACGAAGAAGCAACTTTTTCATGGAGAGGGTGGCGTGTGCATGGAATGAACTGCCAGAGGAAAAGTGGTAGATACAGCTACAATATTGAAAAGAGAGTTGGACAAACATATTAATGGAAAACGTACAGAGGCATTTGGGCCAAGTGCAAGCAGGTGGAACGAGTTTAGTTTGGAAAACCTGTTCAGAATGGACAAGTAGGACCAAAGGGTCTGTGTGTCGGTGAAATGGTTGCATGAGCTCTTCTGTGTTTATAA
The DNA here is from genome assembly GCF_047496795.1 of Chiloscyllium punctatum. Classification (NCBI taxonomy): domain Eukaryota; kingdom Metazoa; phylum Chordata; class Chondrichthyes; order Orectolobiformes; family Hemiscylliidae; genus Chiloscyllium; species Chiloscyllium punctatum. Next base: position 5,820,085 of record NC_092745.1, on the reverse strand, counting down.
TAAAAACTTCAGGATGAGTGGGTGGCTTTTTGTGGAAATGAAGTCAGGAAAGTATATTGAGGATATTTGGAGGGTGTGATGGGGGAATTGCCCAGAGGGAATTTGCAGGATAATTTACACCAATATTTTACATTGTTCCTCACAAGGTGAGGCACTGTAAATATTTCAATGCTATAAACAAAATGGTCTTAGTTGGGATGTTATAACAAAAGGAACAATTTTTTTAAACAAATAGAGAAGTGTAAGGGGGGGAACAGGTCAGCAGAAATTCATATCTGGTTTTAAAGGAAGTGGTTACAGAATGACTGGTGGCACCGTGGAAAATATTCCATAACTCTGTGGATTACAGGAGTGTTCCAGCGAAACTGGAGAACCTCCAATGTGGCGTCTGTCTTCAAGAAATGAACGAGACTGAAAGCAGGAACAATTTAGCTTCACCATTATTGCTGGGAATCTGCAAGTGTTTGTTATTAAGGAGGGAATTGCAGGACATTTTGAAAAGCTTCACACAGAATCAGTATGGTTTTATGCAAGGGGATCAATAAAAAAAATCATGCAAGGTTTATCTGGATACCACTGAGAATATAACAAGCGAACTTGATGAAAGGGAACTGGTAGACATGAGGCTTTCCAGAGATTTTCCATAAGGTATCACAAAATAAAGGTTCTTACACAATACAGAAGCTCATAATATGACGGATAGTATATTTGCATGGAATGACGATTGGTGAACACATAGACATTAAAGAGGAAGGATTAATAGAGCTTTATGATAAAATGTATCAACTGGAGTACCACAAATATCAGTCCGATGGCATCAGTTATTGACTATCTACAATGCTAGCCTGACGGTGGAAGCTGAGTGCAGTACACATCCGAGTCTGTGGATGACATTGAGAACCAAAAGGCAGGCTGTTATTTAATGAAAATGACTCCCAGAAAAGGAGCAGTTCAAAGGGATTGGAGTGTTCCCGTGTATGAAACATAAAGTCAGCATGCTGATAAAGCAAATAATCAGGTTGGTTCATTAGGCGGGTTCCTGGGGTGAAAATGTTGAAATATTGAGTGCATCTAAATTGGTGAGGCGATTATTCATTGTGGCTGAAATGAATGAATATTAATGAAACTTACAAGATACAGAGAGGGCTGAAAGGTAAATGTAGAGAATATGGGTCCACTGTTGGCCACAGTCTTGAATTCGGGGATATCGGTACAGAATAAGGGATACTGAATTCAAACTGAGAACCAAAAAATGTCTTCTTTCTGACATTAGTGAATGTATGGAATACCCTAACGCAGAGAGTTGTGGAGGCTGGGACACAGAATATATTTACAGACGGAGTGGAATGGTTTTTGACATATCAGCGAATTGCAGGATACAAAGGGTTAGCAGGAAAGTGGAGGTGAGCCTTGGAGTAGATCAGCCATGTTCATATTGAATGACAGTGCAAGCTTGAGGGTCCGAATAGCCAGCTCCTGTTCCTATATCTTTCGTTCTGATGTTATGCTTTTGGAAGGTAACTGGCTATTTTCCTGTAAGTCGTGTTGTACAATGTTGCATCCAGGGAGAGTACAGGATTTGTACCCTGGGTGGGGGATGGGGGTTGTATCCACAACGAATCTGGGTCTGTAACATCACCCAAGTGGGCAACAGAAGTTACAGAGAGGGGAGGCCTGGAAAGAGGGATTGGGCGGTGGGGATCACTTGCTGACTCAGCCTGGATTTTTCAAGTATATTTCTGAAACTGCACCTAACCATCGGAGTGGCCTCAATCTTCCCCTGTGTAGCAGGTCCGAAGGGCAGAATGGAACATCAGAGCATATAGCTGACAGACGCAATTGGGCCTTTCGGCCCTTTGACACTACTCCACCAGTAAATAAGAACATTGCTTAGCTCATTGTGTTCCCAGCTGCACTTTTCTCTCCATGCACAATTATCCTTGATTCACCTGTCTATGAAAAAGCAGATGAATCCAGCATCGATATAATATAAAGATTGAGCCATCAAATTTCTGGGAAAGAGAACTCCCACTTGAATGAAATCCCACTTTGTGAATTTCTCCTCACTCTGGTCCTGACTGAGGTTGGAGGGTGTCAACACTTTCCCTTTCTAGTCCCACTCCTCCATTGCTTACAACAAACTTTAAATGTAACCAGGTTGGTGATATGGCCGATGATAAAGGTCTCAGACTGGGTCAGGGTCAGTGACAGCAACAATTCAGCCAGTTTTCTTTCTTAAGCCACAGAGGAGCATGGTGGATCTGTGTTCAGCACTGCTGCCTCACATCACCAAGCAGCTGACCTTAATTCCAACTTTGGTTGACCCTTGATGTGGAGTTTGAACATTCACTCCGTGTCTGTGTGGGTTTCCTCCCAGTGCTCCAGTTTCCACCCACAATCTAAAGATGTGCAACTTAGGGTGGATCGGCCATGCCTGATTGCCCATAGTGCCCAGCGATGTGTAGGTTAGGTGGGTTAGTCATGGGAAAAGCTGGGTTACGTGGAAGGGGCAGGGCTGTCTGGGATGCTTTTCAGTGAGTCAATGTGGACTCGATGGGCAGAATGTCGTGCTTCAACATTGTCGAAGTTCACTGAAAATGACACAAGTTTGGACTATAAAAACTCCCAGTGTGTATTTACCTGATCCACTGTCCTCAAGGTTTTGTGTGTTTAAATCAAATCATGTCTCATTCCAAGAGTAACCTGTTAAAGCCTCCATAACATAAGCTCTTCATCGCAGTGAAGTGAAACATCTCTGAACTGCTTCCAATGTAATTATATCCTTTCTCAGGTAAAGTGACAAATAAAAATTTGACTCATAGATATGAGGTTATTTTTTTTTTGCTTATTTGTTAATATTTTTGCAGATCATTGGAGGCAGAGATATTAAACTTTTTTTGTGACACAGACCGCTAGGCTCATAAATAACGATAGAGTCATGGATTTTTGGGGAATGGGCAGGAATGTACAGTGTGGGAGTAATGCAGACGGTTGTACAAAATGACACTGCTCCATAACATCCAGGAATATAAGGCAAAACGAAATGATGACATGGATAACATTTTAAAATGTTAACAGTTATAGAATACAGTTCCAAAGGGTCATGGGGCTGCTCTGTCAATAGAGAGAGAGAGATCACTCATGGTGGTTTACGCTGAGGGTTACTGCACCTCAGGTGCTGGGGTGAGGATGAAAGAGCGTCTCCTTCATGGTAACCTCTGTCAGGGTGGGGAATTGAACCTGGGCTGTTGGCTTCCCTGTGCATCACAAACCAGCCGTCCAGCCAACTGCGTGGGAGACCGTGTAACCGCTACATTCAGAAAAAGTCACAGAGAAAGGGCAATAGAAATTTTCATAACAAGGAAAAAGGTATAATTCAGAGAACGGTCAAGACAATGGCTGAGGATAAAAATGTTCTTTGCTATAATTTGTATTTTATAATGAGAAAAGTGTTTAGAAGCTGTCTTTAGCTGAATACAATAAGATGAGACAAGCGAAATAACCAGAATTATTAATTGTAATTTGATATTGATAACCATAAAATAAGCGTATATTTTTGATTGGTCTGTGTAAAATGTGCTTACCAATACCTAGACGTATAAAGCTGGTGAAATATATTGTTAGGAGAGTCCGTCCCCCATGGGAAATGACCTCAAACAGGTGCTGGAAGAAAACCGGGGTAAAAGTGTTTGAGTGTCATCTTGTCAGTGACATAAACACGGGGGTTGAATGTTTGAAAGTTCCTCTAACATGGAGCTCAGTGCACAATCAGATAACCCCCTATCTTATTAATACTAAAGCACGTTTTAATGGTTGAAATGTCTCATGATGGATTTGAATACTATGTGATTTTAAAAACATACATCTCGACTCCTTCCCCTGACGTATTACATACTGGGGCACTGACACTTTGCTGTAAATTGGAATTACTTGGAACGTTGTCTGGAACATTCCATAATTGGCATTCTCCAGGACATTCCATTGCTGTGTGGGGGTATTGCAAAGGTGAGGGGAGGGGGTTTGGGGAGAGAGACAGAGAGAGAGAGACAGAGAGAGAGAGAGAGGGAAGGTGCTGCATGCAATAGAGGGAATGGTGGAGCATGAGCCTTGTTTGGGGATAGGTGCTATAACAGATATACAGTGAGTGTGAGGGAGCAGAGAGAATACAGTGACCCTTATCCTGACAGAGCAGGGAATGTCATTGATGTTTTTTTCCTGTATTGCTGGACATTTCATCTGATTGCAGATATTGCACTGAGCTGGGTGGTGAGCTCAGATCATGCTCGGTGGGTCTGATCCTGTGGCCTCCTCTGGGAAGAGAATGGCCGCTCTCTGTACTAGCCTATTCACCAGGACCTCCGTTCCCCTGTCGACAAACAGTGGTGTAATTGCCCCTTATCTGCCATGCTCGGGGTAAACTGTGCAGGGCAGCTCCAAACTAAAAAAGCTCAACCGTGTGCCCATTGGCCTTCTAAAGATGGCACCAGTGACAGTGATCACAGAATATCCAGGGACAACCGGGTGATGGTGAGTACTTCCAGCCATGGTGGCTGGGGGAATCGGGCTGGTATTGAATGAGAGGGACACTGTAGGGTGGGGTGGGGTGGTTAGTTAATGAGGTGAGCTCGAAACGATAGCACCAGGAAACTAGCTCAGTCTCGTACAGACAATCCCTCTGTCACACTCAATGAAAATGGCACTGAGACAAACTATTGTTAGATTCAGCCCAATGAGTCATTCACTCTGCTGACATCTCTCCCAGGTAAAAAGCTGCAGAACAAATCCTCATCCAAAATTCTCCATCATCTGAACTGACACCAATAGCACATTCATCCATCATTCTTGATAATAATGGCTCATCTTGTAGAATGCTCTCGAAATATCTTCATTTAAGCATTCTGAAACCTGTTATCTTCCACGAAGTTGTCTCTCAATCTCCCTTTCCCTTTTTCACAAAATGCTTTTGTTTGTAGGTATTTTTACTGATTCCCCTGCCAACACTCTCTGGCAGTGATTTACACACCCACAGCACCCCTTGTCATTGCACAACGGAGATATGGAGCTGTAAATGGGTGGGAGCTGCATATCCTGTCACTTCCAGCATGGGCTGCTAGTTTCTCCACGCTGGGCATTGATCTAACCCAGTATTACTGAACAATGCACGGGGTTGGTGTACACAGTTCTGCATGGTGGGAGAGTAACAGATGAATTCACTGTTATTCACAACACAGCTCCCACACTGAACATGATACATTGTCTTCGTTGATAGAGTAAGACTCTACATATCACCCATGGTGGACAGACCGTTTCGTCCAGGCTTCTTAATCAATGCACTGGTGTGGTCTGTACTGCTCCCCATGTTGGACAGATAGCTAGTGGATTACAGAGAGCTGCACAGTATTCCCTCCTGGACAGATTGCTGAGTTGTACTGAGCCTGGTCTGCACAATGCTCCGTGCTGAGAAGGTATCTCATCTGGTCTTATACGTATCTGTGCTGGAACTGTGGGGTAGATTGTGTATCTGATATAATTCCGATAGCGTTATCACTCATCCAGCTCGGTGCATTCCGCTGTCAAACCCCGTGTTCCTGAAACTTATTGTCCATTAAATAATTATCCAATTAAAACATGAATATCTGTCCTTCTTGTTATGGATCCAAACAGACGCCTCTCATAATATATGAAGAAAGTCATCTCGACCCCAACGTTTTCTTATTTTAACGTAATTGTGAGGTGCTGTGTTCCAGATGCAATTTGTTTGGTCAAAATATTTGACATTAAGCAAAACGCAATTTATTCCAACACTGTAGACAAACAACAACAAAAACAAGAGGAATTTGGAATAATTTAATTTATTGGAAAACTTTATAGATTAATAGGTTATTCACGTACTAAACAGTAACTGCTCCAATATGGTAAAATCCTAGAAACACACACTTGTCCAAAAAACAGTTCAGGAAATATATTTTCTGACATGCAGTTCTCCAATCCAGGTGGAATGAACATCAAAAGCCAATTCTGAGGGAAATCTAGAGTGTGTAGCAGCCAGGAGAGATTTACTGCCTTCCACCCCTGCTGAGACCCCAGCAATAACTGATGAAAGGTCAAACTAAGAATCCTGGTTAAGTGAGAGTTTGACCATCACTCAACAGGACCAGGCCGCGGCTGCAAGGACAACAAGGAATGGACTGTATCTAACCGTCTATACAACTGAAGTAGGTCTCCCAAAAATGTCTAAACCCACCTAAGCCATGAAATGTTGGTAAGATAAATGTGAAAGTTATATAGAAATAAATAAAGCCAAAGGATGCAGCAGGCCTGGTAATCAGACACAGCCTCAGGAGCCCAGCAATTCCTCCATTGCCAAAAGAGAGGAGAATCACTGAGCTAGTAAAGAGAAAGCATCATCTCTCTGCCTCACCTCTATCTTTACAATTCGTGATGTGCCATTAGCCCGATAGACAGCAATGTCAAAATCTCAGGAAGACAACGTATTATTGTGATTTGTCATGGTTGTTGTGAAAGGGGTTAAACTGAGCTGTTTGTTCGGTGACTGTGATTGATGTCAGTCTTCATGGACCTGAGTGTGTCCCTGGAGGCTTTCCTCTTCTATTAATAAGAGACTTTCTTCAATGTGTTATCTCATAGCATCAGCGGCAGTGTCATCCTCATGATGATTGGGATCAGCAGCTACAGAGAAAGGGAGAGGAAGACATTCTTAGAACAACAGACTGGAATGCTCCAACAATGAATCAGAATCTGAGAGCATTAGACTGGAATGCTCCAACAATGGATCAGAATCTGAATGCTTTAGACTGGAATGTTCCAACAATGGACAGGAGTTTATCCGATGGTCTTTACTGGCTTTCTCAGGATTGGGCATGGTTAGATTTGCGGATACGAGCCGTACTGATGATTATTCAAGCGGGTTATTATCCCATTCTCGCTATTATTGGTGTTCCTGGTAAGCCAATCTCTGCCCATTCTATAAACGATGGTGAAGGTTATTGCCATTTCATTTATTTATATTTTTAAAATGCATAATCTGTTATCTTCAGTTTTCATCACAAACTCCACTTCATTTACATCAATAGCAGACTCATCATTCATAAATATCCAAGAGGGAACAAGACTGTTCAGACCCTTGAGTTTCCCTTTTGCCCTGAACTGTTTTATGTCTTTGTATTCTCTCTGTCATCAAACCTGCATACACCCACCTTTATAATATCCCCAGTCTCCAACACTGCCTCAGTGCTGTTGCTGAATTAGCCATCATCTGCCTCCTTCATAATTCATATTTTACGGATCCAGTTCTTTTCTGACAACTCTTCCAGTTACAATTTGCCCACAAACTTTTTCTTGTCTCTCAAGTTATTTCAAAATACTCATATCAGAGTAATAATGTCACTGGCGGGTAACTCAGATGCAATACACAGGCACAAGTTATGACTTTAAAAGCATTGTTTCAAATCCTACCACAACCGATGTTAAAACAAAAATTTGAATGGGAACAATTGGAATGAAACCTCATTTTACACCGGCAACCATAAACAATCAGGATTTCTTTTTTTAATTCACTGATAGCATTTGGTATAAAAACTAAGTGTGACAAAAAAAAAGTCAGCAGCATATTGTCTGCACAAATTGTCTCGCAGTCAACGGCAATTAGTGATGAATAACAAATGCTGCCCTTAGCAGTGATGCTGACATGCTGTGAAACTACACCACTAAATGTGAAATAAACCAAGGAACCGTGGATGATGGAGATATGAAATAAAATTCTACAGTGTCTGAAAATGTTGGAGAATCTCAGCAAGTATGGCAGCCTCTGTCAGGAGAAAAACAGACAAAGTGTCGAATCTAGTGACTCGACATCACAACTGAAAGCAACTGGGAAATAATATTATTTCTATCAGGGATGGGCGGATGAGTGATCGGGAGGTTAGTTGAATGGAGGAGAAATGTCCAGACAGAGAGCGAGAGAGAGAGAGAGAGAGCGAGAAATGAAAAGCAAACAAAGGGACTGCTGATGATGAACCAGAAGGAAAATAAAGTGGGAGCTAATTCTAAAATTTCCCCTTTTCCTATATTCCTGAATATTATGTTAATTTTGATGTGTCCCAGTTTAAATTGAGTTATATTCCCTCTGTCCTTCTTCTCTAAGTGTGGTGATCTGCGACATCTGCAATACAAGTGCTGCCATTATAGTTGCTGAGAAAAAGAGAAAGGTAATGTTATTGTCGCCTGATTCTTGGGAGAGAGGAACTGTGAGTGTGGGACTGTGCAGAGATGTAACGGTTTTTTTTCCACTAAGAAGAGAAACGTTTTCATCACTAAATGCGTGCACCCTGTGTGTGGGGATTTGACTTGCTCCTGTCATTACAGAGTAAAGAGAGGTTCTATGGACGCTTTTTTCGGGTTTGTGTTATCAGCTGCTACGTCCATTCAGGGAGACCCAAACATATGGTGACCTCCTAAACATCATGGCATAGACAGAGAACGCAGGGGGCCAACACCTTCAACATATTGTCTAGCTTTCACCGTTGTTAACAGTTAACCCGAGAATGCAACTTCAAAAAAAAAAGGTTTTGTGATTTACACATGAAAGAAGTGAAGCTATCACGGTATTCTAACAGATTAAAGGCTTAACAGACAGTCAATTTTTCAATGTATAATTTCAGTTACATCACACTGTAAATTTTTGCTATAAATTCTGTGTGTTAGGATCGAGCCCTCCACTACCACCTGATGAAGGTGCGACGCTAGTATGCTTGACACTTTAATTGTCCCTAACATTTTAATGTACAGTTACTGTGTGATACTGAATTGAACGTCACTTTGGACACAATCCTGTCAGCAGTCACAATACCATCATTCTGAAAGTGTTAACAATTCCGCACCACCTTCTGACCTATATGGAGACCATGGGTCTACTATCATGGATATGCAAGACACCTTGATGAATGGTTCAAAAAGTTGGCTTCATTCCTACAGCCAGAAAACCATGTTAAAGTTACACATATGTACTATGAGCAATTAAGCCACGAGGAACAAGATGGTGCAGTCTATCTTTTTAGTCCCTGCTCCAGTTGATTGTGAAGCTGGAACATCTCTGAGACCTTCCTGTTCCTGGGTTATTGACTTGAGAAGCTGAATGACCGCTTTCTGTCCCTTAGTAAGTACTCCAGGTGCAAAACACTCTCTGATCCCTTGTAAGTGAGGGAGTGAACAGATTTCTTCTCCTACTGTTTATTTGGCAGGTCGGGCTGAATGAGCTATCATACATCTTGTCCAATAGTTTGATGGGTTGAATGACTTCCACATATTCTTGTGAACAAATATTGAGGTGCCGAATGAGCTGCACCTTTTACTGTGGAAATGTACAATGTCTAGCAGTGCTGTTACGTGAATGTTACCCAGACTTTAACAGCACGATCTTGAATGGTGTCCAGTTCTTGTTACACATGAACACAGACTGCTTCAAGAGCTGAGGAGGGTCACCTTGTTCAGAAAACTATGTAAACGTCAGTGAATACCCCCAATTTGGCTCACTTTGGACTCAATGACATGAATGGCCTCCTTCCACATTATAAGGATTCTATGATGACAAACTGGGGATGCCTGGGCTGAGGGAGCTACTCTGAGGTTCTCCTGAAGTGATGCCCTAAGACTGAGGTGACTGATGTCCACTGATGATAAACATCTTCTCTTGTGCTGTGAATGATTTCAAACAGTAGATGAGGTCGTACTCAATTCTCAAGAAGTGCGATTTTCCTCAGACTCCTTGATGTCAACCGCAGTCTAATACTGCCTTGAGTTCAGGGCCAGACTCTCTGTCTAATCCCTCGAGTTTCCTCTTTTGTTCATATCAATAGGTCATGGTGCAGAAGCAGAGAATGTTTTCTTCAAACAGAGGGTAGTGAATGCCAAGAATTCTCTTACACAGAGAGGTAGGGGAGCTAGATCACTGAAAACCACCAGAGGTGTCCCACAGAGATCAGTTCCGGGAACTCTTCTCTTTCAGACTTTTATAACTGACTTGGAAGAGGAAGTAGAAGGGTGGGTTAGTAAGTTTGCCAATGACACGTCGGTTTGTGAAGTGGTACATGGGTGTTTGCAGGACTTTTGTAGATTGCAACAGGACATTTACATCATGCAGTGCTAGTATAAGAAGTGGCAGATGGCATTCAAGCTGGAAAAGCGTGCAGTAATTCCCTTTGAAAGCTCATATTTGCAGAATATAGGGTTATAGGCAGGGTTCTTGGCAATTTGGAAGAACAGAGGGATTTTGGCGTCCATGCCCATAGATCCCTCAAAGTTGCTACCTAAATTGATACAGTTGTTAAGGAGGCGAATGGTGTGTTAGCCTTCATTAGAAGGGAGATTAACTTTAAGAGCCGTGTGGTTATGCTGCAGCTCTGTAGAGCCCTGGTTAGACCACTCCTGGAGTATTTTGTTCACTTCTGGTGACACCATTATAGGAAGGATGAGGAAGATTTAGAAATCTTGCCTGGACTGGAGGGTAGGTCTTATGAAGAAAGGTTGAGAGGGGTAGGGCTTTTCTCATTTGCGTTAAGAAGAATGAGAGGTGACTTGATAGATGATAAACGGTGATGAGAGGCAAAGAGAGAGTAAATAGCCAGAGACTTTTCACTAGGGCAGAAATGTCTATCACCAGGGGTCATAATTTTAAGATAATTAAAGGAAAGTTTAGACGAGATGGCAACGGTTTTTTTTTTCGGACAGAATGTGGTGGCTGTGTGGAATGCATTGCCAGCGGTGGGAGTAGAGTCAAATACGTGAGGGAAACTTGGGACACTCTTGGATAAGCACATGGAAGCAAGTGCATGGAAGAGTGTAGGTGAGTCTGATCTTAGAGTAGGACAAACGGATGGCACAACATCAAGGGTCGAGAGGCTCTACTGTGCTGTACTGTTCAATGTTCTGCGTGCGATGGAAGTGTTTGTAGAGGTGGAGAGGGATTTTGACCTGTTAGAGAGTTGACACTTATGAAGGTTTGAACTTCAAAGAGTATTTGAGACTAAGAGCAGATCAGACACGATCTTAGTGAAAGGCAAGCAGGCCTGGGGGGGGGGGGGGGGGGTGAAGGGGGGGGAGGTGGTGAACAACATGCTCTTGTTTCTGATGTTCTCACATTCTGTTATTCGAAAGTTAGTGGGTGATATTTTCCTGGAAGGTCTGTTTGAATGTTGTGGCCTGGGAGACCAGAGAATTTTGTGAGCCATCTCTGGTTGAGGTATGAGGGCTGTATTCGCAATGAACCTGGGTCTACAACATGACTAATAAATGACACACAAGTTGCAGAGAGGGGCAGTTCTGTAAGGAGAGATGAGGGTTCTCTTCCATAATCATCCTGGGATTTCCAATTACACTTTCCAAATCACCCCAAACTGTGTGTGACAGTATTGAGGGACTGAATGGTAGCCTCTGTTTCTGTCACCAGTTTACAACAGCAAGTGGACTCCAACTGCTCCTGTATAGCAGGTGTGAGGGGCTGAATGGATCACGGAAACATGGGACTGAGGAGCAGGAGTGGGTCATTTGATACTTCGAGCTTTTTCCACTAGGCACTAAGATTGTGGCTGATCAGGTTGTGTTGTAAACCCCACTTTACTGTCTGTATCACATTATCCGTGACTCACTTCTCTGTCAAATATTTAACTAACTCAGCTTTGAATTCTTGTAATCAGAGAGACACCTCAAACATCTGGGGAAGAAAATTTTCACTTGAAAGGCCCTTTTTAGAATTTTTCCTCATCCCTCTTATTCAATCAGAGAGTCATACAGCGTTGAAACAGATCCTTTATTCCAGCTAGTCCGTGCTGACCAAATATCACAATCTGATCTCGTCCCACATGCCAGCATTTAGCTCATATCGCTTTGAACCATTCCTATAACGTACCTGTCCAGATGCATTTAAACATGTAACTGTACCCGCTTCCATCACTTTCTCTGCCAGCACTTTCCGTACATGCAACACCCTCTGCATGAAAAAAGTTACCCCGAAGGTCCCTTCTAAACCTTTCCCCCGTCACCTTCAACCTATGACTCTACTTGTGGACTCCCCCACCCTTGAGAAAAGACCTTGGCCATTCAGGCTATCCGTACCCCTTATGATTTTATAAACCACTTTCATGTCACCCATCAGCATCCGACGGTCCAGGGGGAAAAGCCTCAACCTGTTCATCCTCTCCCTGTCGATGAAAGGTTCAGGTTCCAGAAAACAATTATAAATCTTTTCTGCACCCTCTCAAACTTAGCAACATTAATCCTTTAGCAGAGCCAAACAAATTGTACGCAGTATTCTGAATGTGTCCTCCCAAGCGTCCCTATGCAAGCACAACATGCCACCCCAACTTCTACACACAATGTTGTGACCGATTCAGGCAAGCATGCTAACTGCATTGTTCACCACACTGTATACCTGCAATTACACTTGCAAGGAACTATGAACCTTCCCCCGTAGGTCACTTTGTTCAGCAACATACCCCAGGGCACGACCCTGCTTTAGCTTACCAAAATGCAAAACCTCACAAATATCTAAATTAAACTTTATCTGCCAGTCCTTGGCCCTTTGATGGTCAACGGTGCCGTTGTACTCTGAGATAATCTTCTTCACTGTCTCCTGCACCTTGATTTTTATGTTATCTGCAAAACTTAATTCCCATGCCTCCTCTATTCCCATCAAAGTCGTTTATATCCATGATGAAAAGCAGTGAGGTCAGCACTGATTCTTTCAGCACACCGCTGGCCACAGGCCTCCAGTCTGGAAAATAATCCGTTACCTTCAGGAAAAGTTTGTACCGATTGTTTAGCTTTCTCTGGATTCCTTGTGACCTAACCTTAGTACCCTGTCTCAGATGGAGAGCCTTATTAAACACATTGCTGAAGTCTGTGTAAACAATATATACAACAGTGCCTTCTTCAGTCTTCTTTGTCACCTCTTCAAAATACTCAAACACATCAATCAGACATGATTTTCATCACATAAAGCCATGTTGACTATCCCTAATCAATCCTTGTCTTTCTAAATGGATGGAAGTCCTATCCCTCAGAATCCCCTGCAACAAACTCCTCTACACTGACGTTAGGCTCACTGAGTCTATAACATCATGTGCTTTAGGACCGCTGTTCCCTTTTCTCGTCCCAATCCTCCACTGGCCACAAACAATATAAGGAGTATGGTGATGTGACCAAGGATATAGTTCTCAGAGTGTGTCAGGGTCAGTGTTAGGAACAAGTCAGATGGAATTCTTTTGTCTGCTAAAACAAGACGTTTATGACAAAAGCAAAATTACTTAAACTAAATTGGAAACAAGAATGACGAGAGGAGTTGCAAATATGTACATTGATATATCCCTTTGAAAAATGCTGTGGAACAAACACAGACACACACACACACACACACACACACACACACATACGTTTAATAACAAACTGAAAGGCAAAATATCTGCAAAGTTAACTTGAAAGATCTTTGTCCGAATATTATTCGAACTCATGACGAAAGGAAAAACGAGAGTTTCACCCAAATGCTGTTGTATTTATAGAGTAATCAAGTCCTACAGCATGGAGAAAGGCCCTTTGGCCCAAACAGATCCATGCTGACCCAAATGTCCATCCACACGAATCCCATTACCCAGCACTTGGCCCATAGAATTATTTTCCTTTCCTGCCCATGTACTTGTCCAAATGCCATTTAAATATTGTTAATATAAATGCTTCAATCACTTCCGCTAGCAGCTCATTCCCGTTGCGTACCACTCACTGTGTAAAACAGTTTCTATCAGTTTCCCTTTATTCTTTCCCCCTCACCTTAAACTGATGTCCTCTCATCCTCAATTCCACTACTCGGGTAAAGTAGGTTGAGTCCATTCACCCTATCCATGCCTGTCATAATCTTGTGCATTTCTATTGGATCCCGCTGAGTCTACTACACTCTAAAGAAAAAAAGTTTTCGCTTGTCCTACCTCTCCCTATAAGTCACACTGTTGAGTCCTGGCTACATCTTTGTAAATTCCGTCTGCACATATTCCAATTTAAAAATATCCTTCTGATCGCAATGTGACCAAAACTGAACACAACACTACAACCATAACCTCACCAACCTCCTGTATAACTGCAACATTTAATCCCAATTTTCTCCTCCATGTGCTGACTGATAAATGCCAGTGTGCCAAAAGCCTTCTTCACTGCCATGTCCACCTGTGACTCCAACTTCATGGTCCCTCTGCTCAACTGCACTTCTTAAGGCCCTACCATTCACTATGAAACTCCTACCTTGATCTAACTTTGCAAATATATTCCTCACTTAAAAATATGTTGCAGGAAAAGCGCAGCAGGGCAGGCAGCATCAAAGGAGCAGGAGAATCGACGTTTCGGACATAAGCCCTTCTTCAGGAATGAGGAGGGTTTGCCACGCAGGCTAAGATAAAAGGTAGGGAGGAGGGACTTGGGGGCGGGGCGTTGGGAATGCGATAGGTGGAAGAAGGTTAAGGTGAGGGTGATAGGCCGGAGAGGGGGTGGGGCGGAGAGGTCGGGAAGAAGATTGCAGGTCAAGAAGGCGGTGCTGAGTCTGAGGGTTGGGACTGAGAAAAGGTGGGGGGAGGGGAAATGAAGAAGCTGGAGAAATCTGCATTCATCCCTTGTGGTTGGAAGGTTCCTAGGCTTACGCCAGAAAAGTTGATTCTCCTGCTCCTTTGATGCTGTGCTTAGCCAGGAACACATTTTAAAGCTCTGATCTCCAGCATCTGCAGTCTTCACATTCTCCTAAAAATATTCCTTGGCCCAATTCTCCAATTGATCAAGGTCCTGCTGCAATGTCTGATATACTTCCTCACTGTCCATGATACCACTTATTTTAGGCTCATCTTCAAATTTACTAATCGTGCCTTGTACATTCTCAAGAATATCAATGACATTGATAATAAACAGCAATGGACCCAGTACTGACCCCAGATGAACGTCATGTGTCTCAGGCCTGCAGTCCAAGAGCATCCTTCCACTATTACGTTCTGCTTACTACCATCAAGCCAATCGTGTATCCAATTTGCCAGCTCCCTCTGGATTCCATGCGATTCAACCTTCCAGAACAGCCTATCAATGGTAACCTTTTCAAAGGCCTTATTGAAAACCATACAGACTACTTCTACCGCCCTACCCTCATCAATAGTACTGATCACTTCATCAATGAATTCAAACAAGTTTGTGAGGCATGATCTCCCACTAACAAAGCCATGCCATCTGTTCAGTCCAAAAACAACAATTAATAATAATTATTTAATTTAATAATAACAAACAATAATAAATAATAATTATAAGATGACATTTCCAATGGAGAATAAATTATCCATGTAATGTTGTATTGGAACTTGCATCATGGGTGAAGGGCAGATAGATTTTGTACCTGTGTCATCGAGCTGTTTTGCCAATAAGCAAGGGTGGCATGGTGGCTGAGTGGTTAGTACTGCTGCCTCGTAGTGCCATGGATCTGGGCTTGATTCCAGCTTCGGCTGACTCTCTGTGTGGAGTTTGCACATTCTCCCTGTGTTTGTGTGGGTTTCCTCCAGGTGCTCCATTTTCCTCCCACAATCCAAAGATGGACAGGTTAGGTGAATTGGCCATGGTAAGTTACCCACAGTGTTATGTGCATTCCTCAGGGATAAATAAAGGGTAGGGCAATGGGACTGGGTGGGTAACTGTTTGGAGGGTCGGTGTGGCTTTGTTGGGCCAAATAGCCTGTTTCCATACTGTCGAGATTCTGAAGAAAAAATTCTAATCAAACGTTGTCTTTTCAACTGCATGTATATCATAGCCATTAGAGTATTCTCAAGTAACCTACGTACGACAGATATTAGACTTCTGGCCTATAGTTCCCAGAATTTTCTTTGCTTCCCTTCCTGAATAATGGCACAACATTTGCTACCCTCCAATCTCCTGGAGCCTAACCTTTGGCTAACGATGATGCAAAAATATCAACCTGGTCCCCGTAATTTCTTCTGTAGCCTCTTGCAGTGTTCTTGGATACATCTGTTTAGGATGAGGAGATTTATTCACCTTCATACATTCTAATACAGCCAACACGTCCTCTGCTGTGATAATGACTCACCCCTAGATAACACCACGACCTTTGTTAACCTCCCAATTCTTCATGTATTTATCCATGGTCAAGACAGAGAAGAAATATTCATTGAGTATCTTGCAAATCTCCTACGGTTCTAGACATGCATGTTCACTTTGGGCCTTGAGGGTTCATATTCTCATTTCGTTCTTCCTTTTAATTTAATATACTTAAATAACATCTTTGGATTCACCCTAATCTTTTCAGCTAAGGCTATCTTGTGCCCCCTTTTCGCACTACTGATTTCCATCTTCAGTAAACTCCTATATCCCCTACACACCGCCATGGATTCCCTATATCCCAGTTGCATGGATCTGAGCCATGCCTCCTTTTTGCTGGTCAAAGCCTCAATATCTCCTGACGTCAGGGTTCCGTATTCCTCCCAACCTTGCCTTTTACCCTCACAGAAACATATAGACCTTGAACTATATACATTTCACTTTTAAAGGCCTCCCACTTGCAGGAGGTCCCTTCACCTGCAAACAAACTCCTCCAACCAACCCCTACACGCTCCTGTCTAATTCCGTTAAAATTCCCCTTGCCCCAATTTTGAACTTGAACATAGAGACCAGTTTTGTCCTTCTCCATAACTATTTTAAAATTAATACAACTATCGTCACGGGTCCCAGAGGGCTCCCCCACTGTCACCTCGGTCACCTGTCCTGCCCTAGATCTTAGAGTAGGTCAAGTTTCATCCCTTCCATAGTTGCACCCTCTACATACTGCTTGAGGAAACTATTCTGAACACTTAATAAATACACCCCATCTCAGTCCTTAATTCTATGTCATTCCCAGTCTATGTTAGGAAAATTAAAATCTCCTACTATGGCAATCCTACTGACCCTGTAAGTCTCCCCAATCTCTTTACATATTTTTATTCTCCTAATTCCCCGTTTACTATTTGGAGGCCCCTAGAACAACCCAAATACTATCACCATTCCCTTCTTATTTCTTTGCTCCACCCACAAATCCTCATTGGATGATCCATCAATTATGTTATCTCTGATTACTGCTGTGATACTCACCAGAAACAAAAATGAAACTCCCTGTCCCCTCCTTCCTCCGTCTCTCTCCCACATAAAGCACCCGTAATCTACTACATTAACCTGCCAGTCCTGTCCCTCCCTTAGCCATGTTTCTGTAATGGCTGTACTATCCAAGTCCCACATACCTATTCACACCTTGAGTTCATCGGTCTTACCTGTCAGCCATCCTGCATTGAAACAGTTGCAATTTAATCCAACAGACATTCCTTGCTCCCTGTCGTGTTCCAGCCTAACCTGTCTCTTCACTTTACTGTTTCTGATTACTGCATCTCTTTCCAGCCTCACACGTGCCTTCCTGCTGTTGAGCATCCCACCCCTCCCCAACCCAGCCAAACTAGTTGAAACCCTCCCTTGCAGCACTAGCAAACCTGCCTGCCAGGATAGTGGTCCCCTTCCAGTTCAGGTATAAACCGTCCTTCCCGAACAGATCACCTCTGCCTCACAAAATATCCTCGTGATCCAAAAATCTAAATCTCTTTCCCCTGCACCAATTCTTTAGCCACTAATTCATCTGCCATATCCTCCTGTTCTCACCCTCACGAGCACGGAACACTGGAAGTAAACCGGATATTACCACTGTCGTTTTCCTGTCTTTTACTCTTTTTCTTAGCTCTCTTTAATCACTCTGCAGGACCTCATTCCTATCTCTGCCTGTGTCATTTGTACGAATGTGTACAATGACTTCTGGCTGCTCCCCCACCCCCGTGAGAACATTCTGCAGCCGCTCTGAGATATCCTGGACCCTGGTACGTTTGAAGCTACACACCATCCTGGATTCCCATTTGCAGACACAGAATCTCTTGTCTGTCACCCTCAGTATCGAGTCTGAATAAGTACTTCTGAAATTATTCTGCTCGCACAACCTTCTGACAATGGGATTTCTTCCTGAAACAGTTGGATTTGGCTGAATTGCTTTGCTTCAGGCAGTGGGGAGATTCCAATGAATCATCATCAGGAATCCTCCATAAGTGGGAAAGGCGACATTTTTTCATTCCCACACATTGCTGTGATGAACGACAGGGAAACAGAAAGGGTGCAATAGACTGTTCCTTCACAGATAGACTACATTTTTCCATCTCTAAGTTAAATCAATAACGTTATCAAACCCCAAGCTGGACTATGTGAGCTCTTCTTGAACATTGTCCGAACTATATGACACCATCACATTCTCGACTCCAGGCCAGTGCGTTATTGCTATTGTCGTACACAGGATCAATTCATTAACAATAAATGGCCCTAATTATTTTGAAGATCTGTTAATATGTGCCTGCATAATGCAAAAATAAGCGTTTCATGTCTTCATAATACCTGTGTTAAGATGAATATGTTTTATTCTTAAACATATACAGAAATTACTGGAAAAGCTCAGCCTGTCTTGCAGCATATATGAAGAGAAATCAGAGTTCATTTCTTTCAGTCCAATGACCTTTCCTTTCAAACTGATTTATTCTGAAATTATTTCCCCAGTTTTATTCTCCCACATAAGAGGAAATATCCATCTGATATTCACCAACTATACTCTTCTCAAGATCTTATGTGGTCAATACAACAACCCTCATTCTCAGACTGAACTGTTAATTCTTCATAACGTAATGCCTTCCTCCCAAGAATGAGTAAAGAGAGAAAAAAAAAACTTTGAAACGTTTCGAAAGCAATTTTGTTTTTTTTTCAGTTTAGGCAATTATAACTAGACATAATACTTCAGATGTGATCTCAGCAATGCCCTGCACTGATGCAGAAAAATATCACTAAGATCATTCCCAACACACCTTGCAAGAGACAGAATCATTCTGTTTACCTTCCAAATCATTTGCTGCATCTTAAGAGTAATTTGATGTGAGTCAAGTGCCAGAACACACACATCCCTCAGTACCACTGAGGTATGCATTCTCCTTGCATTTAAATAATTCTCTGCTGTTTTGTCTTTTCCCCAAAACAGAAAATTCCCATCACATGTATGTATATATATACAGAGAGAGAGAGAGAGAGAGAGAGAGAGAGGAAACTGTTATTTTTTCTGGTGACGGTTTGCTCACAACTGTCCTCTGTCTGTATGCCATTCCTTGATGCTCTTACCTCTCCCAGTCAGTCCTATTGCAGACTCTCTGCTCTCCCTCTATCTGTATCCCATCGCAGACGCCTTACCCTCCCCGGTCTGTATCTCATTGCTGCTGCTATGCCCTCACCCTGTCTGTATTCCATTTCAGACGCCCTACCCTCCCCTGACTGTATCTCATTGCAGACATTCTGCACTCCCCGTCTGTATCCTATTGCAGACGCTCTGCCGATCCCCTGTCTCTATCCTATTGCAGATGCTCTGCCGTTCCCCTGTCTCTATCCCATTGCAGATACTCTGCCATCCCCCTATCTGTGTCCCATTGTAGCTCTGCCCTCCCACTGTCTGTATGCCATTGCAGACGCCCTGTCTCCATTTGACATCTTATTGAATGATTATCCTGTTGCATGAGCAAACTGAGCTCCATCTCCTTCATTCGGTTCCTTGGTATGGATTATAATTTGTTGATGACATCACACAGATCCCTGAAGAATTCCACTAGTTACAGCTTTCGAAACGCAAAATGAGTAATGATCTCTACTCTGTATTTCCTGACACTACCTCAGGTGCCCTTTGACCACTCACCCGATCCATGATCTTCATCATTTTATAAACTTCTAGTAAGTGCAAATGTGACTCCAATCAACACGAATGGCTGTGCTTTCAGTCAGCCTGCGTCTAAATTCTCAAAATCAGTAATCGTACCTCTTCCTTCTCCATCAAGGCACGAATCCAAAAAGAGTTTAATCAACTTGTTCAGACATATTATGAAACAGATCTGTGTGCTTTGAAACTGGGATTTTCGGCCCAGTGATAGGGACACTTCCATCATTCAGCATTAGCCGCAAAAGCTGCAACATGATGCTCCTGTGTGTTTGTTCATCAGCCTGCTGTAACATGCTGTGACACACCTCCACAGGACATGAATATACACCACCTTCTCCAGAGATAGGGGAACTACCAGACAGTCATGCACTGGAATCGAATCCAGAGCTCCGCCTCAGAAACGTGGGCATCATCCATTAAACAAGGCCTAAACCATGCCCAGATTTTGGGTCATATTTTAAGTGAATGGATTTATTAAATTCTGGTTAACATCACCAAATTATAGAGGGGACATTTCTCATTGAAAAAAGTGCAAGTTATTCGCCTTAACTATAGGATGTTGAGTGCATTTGCTGTGCCATTGAGATAAACTATGAAGATCTTTAATTGCTTGGTTATCATTTCTGGTTTAAATGGCTGTTACCAGGAGTCTGCTCTTTTTGTGGAAGAAATCCTGCACTATGAAGGATCACGAGTAGATATCAATACTGATACCAGAGATGAGGAAGGAGCACAATTCTGGTCCCAAAACACCGGTCACTATTTCAAATCTCTAACATGTGGCTTCCCTCTTCCTAAAATCATTCACTGACACAAGGCAACCGTTTCCTTTCCAGCTTCTCCTTACTGATTCCTCCCTCTGCCTGCGCAAGGGAAACCAAGCTCTGGGTCTTTGGGAAACTCAAGGCTGGTGTTTGTAGGCCTTCTGGAGAGGGGATTGTCGTTTTGATCAGAAAGGGAAGTATGAGGGGGCAGTAATATCACTCACTGGTCTGAGGTGTGGCAGATGGGGTTTAACATTGGTACATGTGAGGTACTGCATTTTGGTAAAACAAACAAGGGGAGGGCTTATACAATGAATGCTGGGTTTTGGTAGTTATATAGAAAAGAGGGACCCAGGGGCACAGTTATAATTCTTTGAAGTTTGTGGCACAGAGTGTTTAAGATTACTTCATTGCTCAGACCTTTGAGGTTAGAAGTTGGGAAGTCATGCTGAGATTGTGCAGGACATTGTTAAAGCCTCTTCTGAAGTACTGTGTGTAGTTCTGTTATAGGAAGGAGATTATTAAGATGGAGATGGTTGAGAAGAGATTACCAGGATGTTACCAGTAACACCTCATCTTCTGCCTCGGAAGCCAACAAACACACAGCATGAACATTGGATTCACTGGTTTCCAAATCTCCCCTGGCCAATCCAGATCCCAGATCCAACCCCCCAGATTCACATCAGCCCTCTCGAGGAGACATAACGTCCATCTTCCTTCCCATCATCTGTTCCACACTCCCCACTGATCGATCAGTATCACCTCCTACCTTCAGTCACCTATCACTTATCTTTCCCAAAGCTTCACCACATCACCCAGTTTCACTTAGCCCCTTCTCCCTCCCCTTTCCTGAAGAAAGGTACAATTCCAATATCGAACAACCCAGATGGCCTCCTTCTTCAAAGACCGCAATTTCCCCCCCGACGTGGTTGATGATGCTCTCCACCACATCCCGCCTAGTCTAATAGCCTGTATCTCTGTATTGGCCTTGACAGCATTTTCTTTTTCCATTGTGAATACTGATTCAAATATTAATTTACAGCCTGTACTATCTCCTCAGACTCCACACACAACTTAACACTACTGTCCTTAATTGCCATTAATCTTCATTTGGTCATTCTTTTATTCGTCAAATACTGATAGAAAACTTGAGGGTTTTCCACGATCCTTCTTGCCAAAAACTTCTCATGCTGTCTCCGGGCTATTCTTAGCTCTTTTTAAAGTCCTTCCAGGCTAACTTGTAACTCTCAAGCATCCGAACTGAGCCTTCACCTTTCATCTTTACATAAGCTTCCTTCTTCCGCTGACAAGAGATTCAACCTGCTTCAGTTAACCACGGCAGCATCACTCGAACACTTTCTCCTTTCCTGACAGATATGAACTTATCAAGGACACACAGTAGCTGCTGTTTGAAAAAGTTCCTCACTTAAATTGTACTCATCCTCTGCAGTTTCCTTCCCCATCTAATGCATCCTAAAACCTTTCCTAATCTAATCATAATTGCCTTTCACCCAGCTATATCTCTTGTCCTGCGGTATACACCTGTCCCTTTCCATCGCTAAGGTAAACATAACTGAATTGTGATCACTATCAGCAAAGTATTCACCTACCTCCAAATCTAACACCTGGTCTGGTTCATTACTCAGTACCAAATCCAATTTGGCCTCGGCCCTTGTTGGCCTACCTACATACTGTGTCAGGAAACCATTCTGCACACATTGGACAAAAACTGACCCATATAAGTAATTGAACTGCAGCATTTCCAGTTAATATTTGGAAAGTTAAATTCTTCCATAACAACTGTTATTTTCGCTCCTATCCAGTATCATCTTTGTAATCCTTTCCTCGACATCTCTGGAACTTTTCAGATGGAAATAGAGAACTTTCAACAGGGTGACCTCTCCGTTTTTGTTTTTAACCTCTTCCCATATGACCTCACTGGACGAGTCCTTATCAAGCATCCTTTCTACCAACGCAATGCTGTCTTTGATTTTCAATGCCTCCCCACCCTCCCCCACCCCAACCCCCACCCCCGCCCCACTGTTAGTACCTTCCTTGTTCTTATTGAAGCATCTAACCCTCGGACCCTACAACAATCAGTCCTTTCCCTGCTCTATCCATTTCTCCAAAATGACGACAACATCAAGCTGTACAACTGCACAATTTGGAAACAGGGATGTTAAACGAGGGTGAGTTCGATAGAGCAGAGGACAGCAGGAGGGGAGATAGACAGGAACAAACAGAAAATGGATGTTTTATTTAGAAATTCTCACGGACGGCAAGGTCTTTATCTATTGCCATACCGTTTGAGCACTGTTCGGATACCGGCTGTGGTCCCAGAGCATTTATCGCCAATAATATCACAGAGCTGATTTGCTGACAGTTAAACAGAGTCCAAAAGGCCAAGTGATTTTTTTCCTCTACAGTGAGAAGGTGATTTAATTTAAATAGACGGGGTGAACAGCAGCAGGAACTAAGAACCCCCTCAATACTGAGATACTGTGCCAGAGAAACTCAATGAGGGGGAGCATTGACAGAGGGGAAATCAGCATCTCAGCTGTGGGCCAAATAATGATTGATAAAGACTGCACACCACTTCCGTGGTTTTGTAATAAACATTTCAATTTATGTAGCTCAATATCATGAGTGTATCTTATTTCTTTGTCATTCCCATAGTTTAGTACGGACAGAAAATCATTTTGTCCCCGTATTCTGTGTTCAATAACCAAAGTTTACTCCACATTCCTAACTTTAGATGTATCCTTGAATCTGTTCTTCATATGAGGTATAAAGAGTAACATTCCAATACTGATGACTGAGGAATATCATTGTCCCTCCCTCCAGTCTGAACTGCCATGTCACACAATTCTCTCTGTTTTCTGTCTCCTCCACAATGCCATAATCACACTGTAATTGAAGTCCAGTAAATGACATTTCATCACAGTTCACTAACATCGATAACATCAATAGCACAGGCCTCATCTGCTTCTCTCTAAACCTGAAATAAGAATCTGAATTGCATTTGTCACGTTCAATTCTCTGTTAACATATCCATGCCATTTGTCTGTTCCAACCCCACGTTTCTCAGACACACATTCTCCTCAGATCATGAACTATAAACATTGTCTCAATGTTTAATTGAAATTATGATGCTTTATCAATAGTTCCAGGATGTGTGTTTCCATTTATAATCAGAGACGCATGTTTACATTCTGATAAACCTATGGCATTACTCCTGCATCCAAGACAGATTGAATGGTTACACTCAATTGATCTACCAGCCTCAAGATTTGTTCCATTAGTCACTCTCACATAGCCCATCCAGAAAATGACAGTATGAATCATTGTTTTGAATTTGAATAAAACAATATTGAATTGAAAGGCGTTGGCTGGAGCTATTTGTTCAGTGACTGTGATTGACATCAGTCTCTGTGGATCCGAGATGTGTCACTGAAGGGTTTGCCTCTTCGATTAATTAAGGACTCGGTTCAATGTGTTATCCCAGTATGGGCGGGAGCATCAATGACTGGACTAACAGGGATCAGCAGCTCAAGAGACAGGGGAGGAGAGATCAGAATCTGAGAACATTAGACTGGAATGTTCCAATAATGGATCAGAATCTGAGGATATTAGACTGGAATATTACAACAGACAGGAGTTAATCCTTGGGTCTTTACTACCTTTCTCAGCCTTGGATATCATTAACATCACGGATCGAAGATATCCTTTGGATTACTCAAGGTGGTTACTATCCTCCATATGCCTATCCAATGCCCGTGTAAATGCCCATAAAGAGGGAGAGTCCACCACTGCTACTGGCAGGGCATTCCATGAACTCACGACTCGCTGAGTAAAGAAATCATTATCTAGCTTTAGTCTTCTTAACAAGAGAAAATATGTATCCAGCTGAATGACTTCTCTGAAAATCGTGGTTCAGTAAGATATCTCATCTAAGATCTAAACAGATAATCCCCGATAACAAAATGCCTTCATTTCAGGAATGAGTAAAGGGAAGCATCTTTGAACATCTTTGAAATGAATTGTATCCTTTTTTTAGTTTAGAGGATCAGAACTGCACCAAGTGCATCTGATGTGGTCTCAGAAATGCCCTGTACAGATACAGTGAAATATTCCGAATTAAACCCAATTCCCGTTGCCACAAATAGCATCAGTCCATTTACCTTCGGAATCACTTGCTACATCTGCAGACAGACTTCACATGATTCTTTTTTTCGCAGCAGAGAGTGGCGAAGCTGGGCGGAAGTTCAGACGGAGCGCAAAGCCGGTCGGGAAGGTAAGTGATTGTTATATAAAGAACTTACCTCGACGCCAACGGTCTTTTCGCAGCAGAGAGCGGCGGGAGCTGGGCGGAAGTTCAGACGGAGCGCAAAGCCTGTCGGGAAGGTAAGTGATTGTTGTATAAAGCACTTACCTCGACGCCAACGGTCTTTTCTCAGCAGAGAGCGGCGGGAGCTGGGCGGAAGTTCAGACGGAGCGCAAAGCCGGTCGGGAAGGTCAGTGATTTTTATTAGAGTGGGTGTGTTCTAAACCCCAGGTCCAACAAATTAGGGTCTCCCTCCCTCCCTCCTCCTCTAACCTTAATTAAGAGTCCACAGACTTGCCATAGGAAGAGGGTCTCAGGAAGTTTAGATCGAAGAGTGAGGCTTCAGCTCAGGAATCTTGATAAGGAGGTTGAGTAAAGAGATTACGCCACAGTTGAAGAGGGTGAAGACATGACTGCTCAGCTGGTTCAGTGCGTAACGTGTTTGATGTGGCAGGTCAACGACTCTGGTGTGTCTGGCTCGTATATGTGTGGAAAGTGTGCGCACATTCAGCAATTGACCGAGCATATTGCAGCACTGACGAAAGAACTCGAAGACCTTCGGCTCATCCGAGAGAACGAGATCTTTCTGGACAAGACCTTCAGTGATGTTATTACACCAATCATGCCAGAAGAGAGCAGAAGAGTGCAGACGATGAGGAAGGCAGAGAGGAGACAGGTGCAAGAGACGCCGGGAGAAGTACCTGTCAGGAACAAGTTGAACCTTTTGGAAACAGTAGAGTCTGATGACACTGCCAGTTCGCAAGGCGGCCATGTTTGTCAATCAAAAGTTGCCGCAGAAGCAGAGCGGAAGAGTCGGACATCGCACAGAGCCGTGGTAATAGGGGATTCCATCGTGAGAGGAACTGACCGGGGTTTTTGTGGCAGCAGACGGGATTTAAGGATGATGTGTTGCCTTCCTGGTGCTAGAGTGAAAGACATCGCGAACAGAGTGTAGGACATCCTCAAGGACGAGGGTGAAGAGCCCGAGGTGGTGGTACACGTCGGCACAAACGATGTCGGGAAGAAGAGGAAGAACATACTACAGCGAGACTTCGGAGAACTAGGAGGAAGGCTAAAAAGCAGGACGTCCAAGGTGGTTATCTCCAGTTTGCTTCCAGCTCCTCGGGCTAGTGTGGCCAGAAACCGGGAGATAATGGACTTGAACGTGTGGTTGGGGAACTGGTGCAGGACGCAAGGTTTCAAGTTCTTGGATCACTGGGGTATATTTTATGGTAACCATAAATTCTACAAGAGAGACGGCTTGCACCTTAATAGATCAGGGATCAGCATTCTGGCAGGCAGGTTTTCTGCTGCAACACCGCTACATTTAAACTAAGTAGCGGGGGGGAGGGGACAAGCTGGATGTTTAAAAAGGAAATTGAAGGGGTAGTTAGAACAAGAGAAGTCAAGAAAGACAACTGTATCAAGGAGGCAGAAAACTGGAAAAGGCATCATGCTGTAAAGTTGAGTGAAATAAGGGTTGAGGGGAAGGGTGAGAGCAGTAACAAATTAAAAATTCTATATATGAATGCACGAAGCATTAGACACAAGGTGGATGAGCTTGAGGCTCTTTTGGAAATTGGCAGATACGATATTGTACGGATAACTGAGACGTGGCTTCATGGGGACAGGGCCTGGGAAATGAATATTCAAGGCTACACGTGCTATCGTAAGGACAGACTGACGGGCAGAGGGGGTGGGGTGGACTTGTTGGTAAGGGAAGATATTCAGTCCCTTGCGCGGGGGGACCTAGAGTCAGGGGATGTAGAGTCAGTGTGGATAGAGCTTCGAAACACGAACGGTAAAAAGACCCTCATGGGAGTCATCTACAGGCCCCCAAACAGTAGTCTGGATGTCGGATGTAAGTTGAATCAGGAGCTGAAATTGGCTTGTCGCAAAGATGTTACTATAGTTGTTATGGGGGATTTTAACATGCAGGTAGACTGGGAGAATCAAGATGGTATCGGGCCTCAAGAAAGAGACTTTGCGGAGTCCCTTAGAGATGGATTTTTAGAGCAGCTGGTGCTGGAGCCGACCAGGGATAAGGCGATTCTGGATTTGGTATTGTGTAACGAACCAGAATTGGTCAATGACCTCGAAGTTAAGGAGCCATTGGGAAGTAGTGACCATAATACAATAAGCTTCAATCTGCAATTTGAGAGGGAGTGGGTACAATCGGAAGTGACAATATTTTAGTTGAATAAAGGGAAATATGGAGCTATGAGGGAGCAACTGGCCAAAGTTCATTAGTGCAATACCTTAACAGGGAAGACCGTGGAGGAATAATGGCGGATATTTCTGTGTATAATGCAGAAGTTGCAGGATCAGTTCATTCCGAAAAGGAAGAAAGATCCCAGGAGGAGGCATGGGCGGCCGTGGCTGACGAGGGCAGTAAAGAAACATATAAAGTTAAAAGAGAAAAAGTATAACTTAGCGAAGATAAGTGGGAAAACTGAGGACTGGGAAGCTTTTAAAGAACAACAGAGGATTAGTAAGAAGGAAATACGCAGAGAAGAAATGAGGTACGAAGGTAAACTGGCCAATAATATAAAGGACGATAGTAAAAGCTTTTTTAGGTATGTACAAGGCAAAAAAATGGTTAGGACAAAAATTGGGCCCTTGAAGACAAACAGGGGAATATATTACTGGGAACAAAGAAATGGCAGAGGAATTAAATGGGTACTTCAGATCTGTGTTCACTGGGGAAGACTCAAGCAATCTCCCTGAGGTAACAGTGGCTGAAGGACCTGAACTTAAGGGAATTTATGTTTGCCAGGATTTGGTGTTGGAGAGACTGTTAGGTCTGAAGGTTGATAAGTCTCCGTGGGCGGCACGGTGGCACAGTGGTTAGCACTACTGCCTCACAGCGCCAGAGACCCGGGTTCAATTCCCGCCTCAGGCGACTCTCTGTGTGGAGTTTGCACATTCTCCCCGTGTCTGCGTGGGTTTCCTCCGGGTGCTCCGGTTTCCTCCCACACTCCAAAGATGTGCAGGTTAGGTGAATTGGCCATGCTAAATTGCCTGTAGTGTTAGGTAAGGGGTAGATGTAGGGGTATGGGTTGGTTGCGCTTCGGCGGGGTGGTGTGGACTTGTTGGGCCGAAGGGCCTGTTTCCACACTGTAAGTAATCTAATCAAAATCTAATCTAATCTAACCTGATGGCCTGCATCCCAGGGTACTGAAGGAGGTGGCTCGGGAAATCGTGATTATTTTCCGGAAATCGTGATTATTTTCCAGAGTTCAATAGAATCGGGGTCGGTTCCTGAGGATTGGAGGGCGGCTAATGTTGTGCCACTTTATAAGAAGGGTGGGCAGGAGAAAGCAGGAAATTATAGACCAGTTAGTCTGACCTCAGTGGTGGGAAAGATGCTGGAGTCCATTATAAAGGATGAAATTACGGCACATCTTTATAATAGTAACAGGATAGGACAGAGTCAGCATTGATAGTGGAGTCAAGGGTTATGGAGATAAGGCTGGAACAGGATACTGATTGGGAATGATCAGCCATGATCATATTGAATGGCGGTGCAGGCTCGAAGGGCTGAATGGCCTACTCCTGCATCTATTGTCTATTGTCTATTGTCTATGTACCAAGAATATGAAAACGTCTGCATCCCAGAGTTCTGCAATCTCTCTCCATTTAAATTGTTCCTGACTGCAATAGACAACTCACATTATATTATTACTGCTGAGGGTACGCTCACTAACCTTCCCCGTCTACATCATAATGCAGATTCACTACCTCCATTTGAAGATCTATTGAATGATCATTTTGGTGTACAAGGTAGTTCAGCTTTGATTCATTCAGTCCCTTCATGCAGATATTTTACATAGATTATTGATCATTGATGACCCTGCAGTGATGTCTGAGTCAAAACTAGTTACAGTTTTGTTTTAAAATCATATATCACTACTGTCTATTTCCTGTTAGTGACAACATCCCTGTTCCTGTGCAGCAGTTCAGGCGGGTTGAATGGCCTCGTCCTGGGCTGTGTAATGTACTCAAGGAGCTGAATTACTTCATTCTATATTCCTGTGTAATTCTTTGGAGGGGCAGAATGGTCTCCTCCCGTCTCATTGTAACGATCCAGTCTGGCTGAAAGGGATGGTCCTCTACCCTGTAATCGCATTGAGGGGTGGATTGAGGGAACAACACATGGGATAGGGGCAGCAGTATATTCTTGTAACGGCCGGGAGGGTGGATTGACGGCACAACACATTGGAAAGGGGTATCAGTTGTCCATTTGGTGGCACGATTCAGAATACTCATGGCTGATCCGAGTGTGTCTGACCATCCGTCTCCCATCTGTTCCCATCAAACATTGACTCTCCTGTCCGGCAAAGATTAGTCAAGCTCAAACTAAAATACCAAAATTAACCGAGTCTTCACTGCTCCCTGAGGATGAGGACACCACAGATAGCACAACAGTAAAGGGAAAGGGACATCCTTCTTTCATTGTGGGACACATTTTCTAAAAACTGTTAACCTCATGTCAAATCACTGCCCCTTTTTGGATATAGTGGTACAATAACTAGGAATAGACATTAACCATTCTGCCCTCCAATCTTTTCCCATGTTACCACTAACAGTTTCCAATCAAACATGATGCTGCTGCTGTCTCGGGAAGAGAATACCTGATAGCATAACATCACACGAGCATTAAAAAAGAAGCAGAATTACACCATTTGGCCTATGGAGTCTGATATACCATTCAGTCATTTCTAATATGTTCCTCAACATTATTCTCCTACCTTCTTCCTAGAATCCTTGATCTCCTTATAAATCAAAAACTTATTTATTTGTGTCCTATTGGCACTCATGTCTGTGTCTTAATGTGTATTTATGTGTGTGTGTGTCCATGTGCTTGTTACTTTTGTATTTGTGTGACTATGTCTGTCTGTCTTTGTATCAGCCTGTGTGTTTCTATCTATGTTTGTGTCCATTTGTGTGTGACTGTTTATGTCTTTGTGTGCTTCTCCGTGTGTGCATGCTTATCTCCTTGTATGCATTGTGTATGTTAGTATATTGGGGTATTTACCAATCCGTCTGTGTATGTCAATGCCTGCATCTCTGTGCAATGGGGTATCTGTTCTACGAGTGAGAGAGACGAGGTTGGAACTGACAGCAGGTTTGAATTGAGAATTGCTCTTTACTGAACATTGCTCCTTATTCGGTTGGTGGGACGTGGATGTTTCCGAATCTCCACACAAGGCCTCCTGGTCCTCTCTGGACCTCTCCAGGATCCTCCCCACATATCAGGATAGGGGGATGAGAGAACGGATATCCGGCACTCCACCACCCGCGTGGCCCTTTCTGTCCTATTCCAGGCTGTTTCTCCTGGAATGGGAGAAATGGAGGGAATGAGTGAGGGTGGGAGTGGATGCCCCTGCTGTTAGTGCTAGACGAGATGAGGTGTGACATGGTGAGGTGGCCGGAGGGAGTCCGTCCATAGTGTTGTATCCATGTAGTGCTATTAGTGTGCAGGGCTATTGCATCAGGGGCAGAAAATGTGGGGGAGGGAAGGTGCTGAATGCAACAGTGAGTGTGGTCGTGCTTGAGCCTTATTGGAGATAGAGTGTGAGATTTGGTCGAGGGTAGGTGCTATAAGAGACATACAGTGAGTGTGAGGGAGCAGTGAGAATATACGGTATCACTTATCCTGACAGAGCGGAATGGATATTGATGCTTGTCCTATATTGCTGGACCTGTCTTCAGATCATCTCAGCATTGAGGTGAGCCTCCCCGAATGTCTTATCCAAGTCTATGACTAATAACAAAACAGGCTCTGTCCCTCACATTCCACAGAATGGATTTGGGTGGGTCTTACAAATAGCAAGGAGAAACAAACCTGTTGTGTTATATATCTGAACCAAAACTGTCGCACAAATATTTTGCATCATATGCTCTGGAAATTATATATGCAACTATATGCAAAGGGAAGCTGTGACATACTGATGTTATCGCTGGGCACTTAACCCAGAGACCGAGGTAATGTTCTGGGGACATGGTTTCAAATTCTGCCATGGCAGATTGTGGAATTTGAATTCAATACGTTTGTGGAATCAAGGGTTTATGATGATCAGGAATCCATTCCTGATTGTTGGAAAAACTCAGCTGGTTTTCTAATGTCATTTCGGGAAGAAAACGGCTGTTCTTATCTGGTCTGGCCTGCATGTCACTCCAGATCCAAGGCAACACTGTTGACTCTTAACTGCCGTCTGGCATGGCCAGTAAATGCTGGTTATCCAGCTAAGCCCTCATTCTATGAATGAGTAACAAATACTCGTGGGTCCTGCAGTAATAATGGATGGTGTCAAGTTGCATCGCAACTGAGTTAACTAAGTGACTGCTAATGTTGTGAAAAATCAATTCCATAAGTGTATATCAGGTAGGTTGGAAAGTATGTTGTGAACCAAACTAGTGAGCAGATTATTTCGGATTTGGTGTTGTGTGATACTGATTAAGGATGATCAACCATGATCATATTGAATGGTGGTGGAGGCTCGAAGTCCAGAATGGCCTACTCTTGCACCTATTGTCTATTGTCTATTGTGTGGTCGGAAGGACTAATTACTAACCTTGCTCTGAAGCAGCTTTGGAGGAATAGTGACATTAATATGTTGTATTTTACACGGTGTCTGTATTCAATGTGGAATGTGTGAACATTCTGGTCAAACATCATGGAAGCCCAGAGGTTAGAGGGTCAAGTTCACTCCAGTGAATTGGGAAAGTACAATATCACATTCAGTAGGAGAACAATGGTTGTTAGACCCATAGAGTCTGACAGCACGGAGACAGGCCATTCGGCCCAAACTGTTCCATTCCGAACAAAATGCCCATTCACACTAACCCCATTTCCCCGCCATTTCCCTGTATCCTTCTAATCCTTTCCTACCTCTGTATTTTCCAAATGCATTTTAAATTTTGTGAATGTACACGCCTCAACCACTTCTGCTGTCAGCTCATCCCATATGCTTACCACTGTGTGTGTAAAAGAAATTGCCCCTCAAGTTCCCTTTTACTCTTTCCCCTATGACCTTAAATTGATGCCCTCTAGTCCGTGATTGCCCAATCCTGGGGAATAAAAGACTGAGTGCATTGACTCTATCCATGCCTCCCATGATCTTATACACTACTATCAGATCCCCCTCAGCCTCATACATTCTAAAGTGAAAACTCCTAGCTTCTTCAACCTCTTTCTATAACTCAGACCATTGTGTCTTGGCAACATCCTTGTAAATTTCTTCTGCACTCTTTCCAGTTTAATAACATCCTTCCTAGAGCAAAGTGAACAAAATTGAACATGACGCTTCAAGTATGGACTCGCCAACATCTTGTATAACTGCAACATAACTCCCTAATTTCGATACTCAGTGCTCTAACTGATGCAGGCGAGTGAGTGAAATACCTTTTTCAGTGCCTTGTCTACCTGGGAGTCCACATACATAGAACCGTGCACCTGAATTCCAAGGTTCCCCTGTTCCCCTGCACTTCTTAAGGCCCTGCCATTCACCATGAAACTCCTGCCGTGATTTGACTATCCAAAATGCAAGAACTTGCACTTTTCTGAATTAAACTCCATTTGCCATTTCTCGGCCCAATTCCTGATCAAGGTACTGCTGTAATTTCTGAGATTTCTGATAACCTTCCTCACTGTCCACAATACCACTTATTTTAGTGTCATCTTGAAACTTACAAATCATGCCTGTACATTCTCATCTAAATCATAGGTATGTGTAATATATGAATATATGGTCCCAGCACCGACGCCTGAGGCATTCCACTCATCACAGGTCACCAGTCCGACAAGCATCCTTTCACGATTACCCTCTTCTTCCTATCATCAATCCAATCTTGGACCTAATTTGCCAACTCTCCCTCAATTCCATGTGATCTAACCTTCCAGAGCAGCGTACCATATGGAACCTTATTGAAGGCCTGACTGAAATCCATATAGACTATATATATACAACCATGCCCTTGCCAAAGTTACTGGTCACTTCATCAAAGCAGTGTACCAAATTTGTGAGCCATAATCCCCCATTCACAAGGCCCTGACTTTCCAAATGCATGTATATCTTCTCCCTCAGAATCTTCTCAAGTAACTTTCCTGCTACAGATTTTAGGTTTACTGGTCGAAAGTTCCCCGGTTTTTATTTGTAGCCCTTCTTGAATAACGGCACAGCATTCACTACCCTCCATTCCTCCAAGACCTCACCCATTGGCTCCCGATGATACAAAAGTACCAACCAGGGCCCCCGCTTTTTCTTTCCTGTCCTCCTGCAGTGTTCCTGAATATATATGGTCAGGACGAGGAGATTTACAGAAATACTACAAAGTCTGAAAAATATGTCTATTAATTCTGGCAAAACACCAAGAGTGAGAAAGTGAGTTAACAATGATTAGCATAATAAATTAAAAATTATATTAATCACAGGAAGTGACTTCAGAAGAATTCCAGACATTGTGGAATCCTGAGAATTCTCAGAAAATTATGATCCAGTAAAGGAGGGCCGTGAAACGGGTAAGGAAATCAAAAAGCAAACACGCATGCAAACAAACAGGAACACAAAGACTGCATAAATCTATGTTCTATATTTCAAAGGAAAGAGAAAAGCATAGTTAAATGTGGAAATCTGCAATCAGGATAGACGAGCTTATTATGGATAACAGGGAAGTGGCCAAGGAAATAACCAATTACTTTGCATCTGTCTTCATGGAGGAAGATCCAGAAAATCACCCAGAAATTTGAAGTCATCACATAGGACTTGTGGATCGAAAGACATAAAGTCAATTTATATTAGTACCAAGGCTCTACTTGAACATACAGCTGGATTGAGCATTGTTAACCTTTACAAACCAGATGTACTTCATACCAAAATCTTCAGAAATAAACCACGAATAGAAGTATTAGTTGCACTGTCGATGGCTGTGTTCTATTACTCAGTGCATTCTGCATAGTCTGGATCCAAGCACTTTTGATGAACGGTAGTGATCCAAGCATCTACGAAGGGAAGAAGAGATAGTGTGGAGAACAGCAGACCAATTAACTTCACATTTGTGGGGAAACTGTTGGAGTCTATTATATAGGATGTGATATTCGTTATTTAGAAATTTACAGCAACATTGGAGAGAATCAGTATGCATTTCTGAAAGGGAAATCATACTTCACAAGCTTTGGAATTGTTTGAAGTTGACTCTTACAGCATAGATAATAGGGAAGCAGTAGAATTGGCATATTTTAGATTATCAGAAGGCTTTCTATAAGAACTCACACAATGAGTTCATAAATGCAATGAATGTGAAGGGTATTTGGAGGAATATATGCAAGTGCTAAGTTAAAGTTTGGATTGCCTTCCTTTAAGGGAGTCAGAATATAGATGTAAAGACATGTTGAAACAGTTTAACAGCGTGTTGGTGAGTACTGTACCTGGAATATTGAGTTCAGTTTTGGTCATCAAATCTGAGAAAGAATATACTGACCACAGAGGAAGTTCAATGGACATCCCCCAGATTAATCCCTCAATTGGCGAGATTGCGTGATGAGGAAACTCCGCCTGTGTTCTCTAGAGTTTCAAAGAATGAGAGGTTCGTCACTGAAATGTATAAAATTCACAAAACATGTGACAAGTTGGAAATTAACAGGATGTTTCTCCGGCTGCCTAATCCATATTCAAGGGAAATAATGGCAGGATAAAGGACAGACCATTTAAGACTGCAATAAGGAGGAAATTCTGCACGCGTAGGGGACGAACTAGCACAGGGGCATGGAAATCTGCCGGCAGGGCAAGATTAGGGAGAATTCCCAGATAATATACAAGTGTATCCAGCGGAACAAAAGAATGACCAGGGAACAGGTAGGACTCATTAGTGACTTGCCAAATTGCATCCAAATGAAGTTTAGTGGGAGGAGACACGAGGTGGTGGTTGACTGCTTGTGTGACTGGAGGCCAGTGTCCAATGGTATACGATAGGGATAAGTGCTGTGTCCCTTATTATTTGTGATTCGGAGGTGCTGGTATTGGACTGGGTGGACAATGCTAAAAATCGCATAACACCAGATTATAATCCACCAGGTTTATTCAGCGGCTCTACCTTTCAAAGTTCTGCTTCTTCATCAAAGCGCACAATCACCTGATGAAGAAGTAGCACTTCCAAAGTTAGTGCCTCCGAACAAACCTGTTGGACTCTAACCTGATGTTGTGTGATTTTCAACTTGAATAATTGTGGTACTCATAAATGATGTCGCTGTGAATATGGACGAGGTGTGGGGAGTGTGAGAAGTAAGTTTGTGTTTGATACGCATATTGGCCGGTTGGTTGGTTGAGGAGGAAGGCCTTAAATTACGGGAAGATACAGATGGAATGGTCAGCTGGGAAGGTCAATGGCAGATGGAATGTAACCCTGATAAATATGAGGTGATACACTTTGGAAGAAGGAAACAGACAGAGGAGGACTCAACGAATGGCAGCACACGAGATAGGTCAGAGGGTGCTTCTCCACATATTCCTGAATGTCATGGACAGGTTAATACACAGTTTGGGAAATCAGAGGGAACTGTAAACATAACCTTGATTCATTGCGGCACAGATTAAAAGAGCTATGCGGAACTTTGGTGATGCCAAGATGGAATACTGTGTGTAGTTCTGGGAATCACATTACAGGAAGGATGTGTCTGCACTGGAGGGGGTGCAAAGGAGATTCACCAGGATGTTCCCTGGGATGGAGCATATCAGCTATGGAGAGAGGCTGGATAAGCTTGAGTTGTTTAGTTTGGAGAAGAGGAGGCTGAGGGGGACATGATTCAGAAGGAAGGATTACGAGGAGCATGGGCAGTGTGGATGGAGAGCAGCTGTTCCTTTTAGTCAAAGGGCCACAATTTTAAAGTTAAGGGTTTGGGGTTTAGTGAGGATTTGAGGATTGCTTTTCACCCAGAGTGTGTAGGGGTCTGAAATGCTTTTCTTGAGAGGCGAGATGTCATGGTAACCTCAAAACTATTAGAAAATACACGCTTGTGCACTTGAAATGCCTTAAGATTCACGGCTACGGGTATTGTGTCAGAAAGTGGGACTAATGTATTTCTGATAGTACAGTCTTTGCTTCTGCGATTGTATGGCTGTGGAAGGCCAATCACGGAGTACCTTAAAATAGGAATTGATAGGTTTCTGAAGAATGTCTTAACAAAGTTTATAAGACAGAACTTGTGATATTTTCTGAAAATATGTTAATAGCAAAATTAAGCGAAAAATATGTGCAGATATCCTACAGTTTGATACCAGATAATTGAGGACGGGCAATAGCAGAACTATGGAGCAAATACTTCAGTTATGCCTTCACAGAAAAAAACGAAACAAAAAGAAAACTTCCTAGCAATACTAGGGGACTTTAGAGTGGTGAGAAAAGGGGAATAGAATGAAATTAGCAACTAAACAGTTTAGAGAAAGTATCAGACTGAAATTAATGGGCATAGACAAGGTCAACAGAGATTCATGATTTAGGAATCATAGTTGAGAAAGCGGCTTTTAGCCAAATTATCGACAAGCTATCAATGCAATACGAGTGGAATCTCAGAAAGATTTTTGATAAAGCGCCAAACCTATTATGCAAATTCCAATCTTGTGGGACTGGGGCTAGTCCATGGTCATGGTTTTCGAAGGGCAGAGCTGGCAGGAAACAGTGAGTAGGAATAAAACATTGTTTTTTTAATGGAAGGCTAGGTGGATATAGCAAGGATCGTGGCTTGGGCCTCAGCTATTCCCAATACACATCATATATTTGGTTGAGTGTCTCAAATGCAATATTCCCAAGTTTGCTGAAAGCACTAAACACTGTGAGCTTGTGAGTGGGTGAGGAGGATGTAAAAAAGCTCTAAGGTGACTGAGACAAGTGAAATGACTGGGCAAATACATGGCGGATGGAGAGCAATGGGAGATATAAGATGTTGTGTACTTTGATGGGAACAATAGGATGGCAGCCTATCAGTTGAAAAGGGAGTGGTTGAAAAATGTTGCTGTGTAAAGCAACTTAAACTGTAGTTTTGTTTATTTCTGTGCAGCCCCCGAGTCCATGTCGGGGAGTGAGTTCTGAATCCAGGAGTCAATACAGGGAATGGCATTGGCATGCTAACCAGTGTATATAGACCCAGCAAGTGGGGAGCTGTAACATTGAAAGGAATCTGGATCTCCCTGTACACCAGTCACTGAAAGCAATATTTCAGGAGCAGCAAGTAGGGAGAAAGATTAATGCTATATTTACCTTCATTTCAGGGGGATTTGAGTAAGAGTATCTTACTGCAGCTGTACGGTGTGAAGATAGAAGATCATGGTGAGACACCATCTCGAACATTGTGCAACATTGTGTGCAGTTTTGGTCTCTGTTCCTAATAGAGGACAAACCTGACATTGAGAGAGAGCAGTAAAGGATGACCAGACTGATCTCTGGGATGACAGACTTGTTATTAGATCTGAGTTTGGGAGGGACTGGACTTGTGTTCCATGCGGTTTAGGAAAATGAGTGGAAATCTCAGTAAAATATATAACACTCTGATTGGGCGAGACAGAATGGAAGCAGGGATGGTAATTCCCCTGGCTCGGATGTCTCAAGTAAGGGGCCACAGTATCAGGTGCAGACAGGCCACTTTGCATTGAGGTGAGAATAAATGTTTGCACTCTGAGACTGGTGTACCAGGGGTACTGTCTCGCAGATCAGACTGTGGAAGTCATGGCGCTGAAGATAAATAAGGATTTCTGGACACTAAAGGGATATGGAGAGAGCAGGAGTACGGTGTGAAGATGGAAGATCAGCTATCATTCCAGGTTGTTCTCCAATAACGTGGTAGCTGTGTTTCTGTGCAACACTGTGTTATAAAAAATCGTGCAATATTAATAATGGGGTCTATGTAAAAAAAGAGGTTTAGGGGCTAAATCCCAGAATTATCAGGAAAAACCAAAAATTAAATTTGGTCTTGCACACACACTCGGACAGTCTAAATAAATCTTTAAATCACATGTTGTAATGGAATAGTGCTGTAAATGTAACACTTTCACACTACAGTCACTCACTGGAGCACTGTACCTTTCACCAGAAAGCACATGGGGACTGACTGACCACGTGATGCCGATGGGGCATTCCAGGTCTCCTCAATATTCTCTCCATTCTTTCTAAATGTAGTCTACAATTTCCAGCTTCAGGCTCAGTTTCATTCCTGTTTTAGCTGACCACATTGTTTGTATAATTTGCAGAAGAGAGGATCCTAAGGCACGTTTTTGCTGTTCAGCTGGTTCCCGGCAAGGAATCGCGTCACAGTGAACGGGAATTCACTTTATAGAAAAAGATTCACGAATCACATTGCAGCCAAATTGTATTTAATCAACACGTGTTATCGGAGACCTGCCTGTATATTGAATGGAGGAGCAAAACTGATGGGCTGAAGGCACTACAGCAGTTCTCATTTTATATTTCACAATGTTTAAACATATTAAGGGATATGACTATTGTATGGGGAAAACTGTACTGAGGAGATGTTTGGCCATTAACTAGCACAGGGAAAGCTCAATGTGTTGTATGACCTACTCCTGTCACAATGTTTATGTGCAGTGTGTGGGAAAGCTCTGCAAATATTGTCACAATCTCTCAACTGTTAGGAAAGAGATCTCTGCAGGGTCGACAGGATTGTGTTTCCCATTCCCTTTTCTAATAACGAGGCTGGGGCCTGGTGTTCGGTACGGGTTTATCATTTAAGACCTTAGTGCAATTTGATATAATTGAGTGTCTTGCTTGGCCGATTCAGAGACCATTGAAGAGTTTATCACATGTCTGTGTGTGTGGAGTCACTTTTAGGCCAGACCAGAAAAGCACGGGAGATTCACTTCCTGAAAGTACAATGCGGAAGGAAATGGATGTTTGTATTGAACGCAAGATCACTATTACAGACACCAGATTTTAGATCTTGAAATTGTATTAATTGTATTTATTTTGCACCAGCTGCCATAGCATTAGCCTGGTCTAGGTTAGTAATCCAGTGACATTTCCACAACAGCACCATCTCCACATGCGGACCTATCGGAAGCCACACTGAGCAGATTATTTCTGTGCTGCTTGACAGCTCTGTCAAATAGGACTCCCAATTTAACTGTCGTGTTGGGACTGAAGGACTAGTAAAGAGTCAGATTGCAGTAATCCTCCTCTTAGCGGATTAGACATAGTTGAGTAATTTTCCACATTGCCAGGGAGATGTCGATGTTGGAGCTGGAATGAAACAGCTTCCCCAGGGGCACGGCTTGTTGTGCAGCACAAGTCTTCAGTCCTATTACAGGAATGGGGTCAGTGCCCATTGCCTTAGTTGTATCTACAGCGTCCAGCTGTTTTTTCATGTCACGTGCAGTGAATTGAATTGGTTGAAGACTGCCATGTGATTCTGTGGGCATCATGGTGAAGGTGAGATGGGTAATCGATTCAATACATTTGGCTAAGGATGGTGCAGATACTGCATCTTTTACACTGAGGCACAGGGTTGTTCCATTATTTAGGATGCGGATATTTGTGGAGTCCTCTCTTCCAGTAAGTTGTTCAATGGTCCATCGACTTTTATGCATGGATTTGACAGGTCGACAGAGCTGAGATCTGATTTGTTAGTCTTTGTGTCATTTCTCGTTCTGTATCAGATGTTAGTCCTGCTGTTTGGAGTGTAACCAGTCAAGTGTGGTCGCATTAATGCGTTATCATCAGGTTTAGGTGCACGTGATTCCGACCCTGGCATGTTCACCCACACTCATCACTGAACCATGCATCGGCTTGATGGTAATGGTGGACTGATGGATTATTCTTAAGAAAAAGTTACAGATTGAAAACAATTCTGCTTCTTCTGCTGCTGTGACCAACAGCATCAGATGATAACCCAGTTTTACCCTCAATATTTGCAATTCAATTCTACTGACTGCCCCCCAGTTCACACCGAGACCTATTCACCCACCAGCCCTGTACTCAGTGATTACTCTGGTTTTCTGATGCAGAAATACTTCCATTTTCATTCTCTAATTCTGCTGGAAATCTTTCCTTGGTGCCTCGCCTCCAATTTGTTGCATAAACTCAATCCATTTAAGGTACTAATCTGAATCTTCTCCTTTCCATAATGCCATCTTCTGTATTTGAAGTGAACGTGTTTCCCTGTTTTTCTCCCAGACCATGATTCAGAGCTCTGTAGTTTCAGTGATGCCAACCTTATGCAATTTCAGAGTCAATGAACTACTGCACCATGCGTTATTGTTCAGTTCCCAGTGTACTGCGCTCCATGTTGGACAAGATGTTTGGGCATCTTTGACATACGTCATTGGAAATTGTTCAAAAACAGAAATTGCTGAAGAAATTGCTAAAGGTGTTGCAGCAGTTTCTGGAGTGAATGCAGATTTAAACTTTCAGGTCCAGTTAATATTCTATAAAGCTATCAGTATCTCCAGCATTTTTTGTACTCTTATTTCCAGTATCCATAGTTATTTGTTTAATTGAAAAATTTTTCTGTGCCTATTCATTTCTGGTGAAACGCAGCAGGTCTGTCAGCATTTGCAGAGACAGAGAAACAGTGTTAGCGTTTCCAGTGTGACACTTCTTCAAAACTGAATACAACTGCAAAATGGTCTTTTCATCCCTTGCCAGATGTTGGGAATGGGTGACAAGGAAAGGAGGGTGTGGCAAAAGATAAACGGGCTTTTAGCAGTATTGAATGAGAAGATTCTGTAAAAGGGGTTTAAATTAAGGTGTAAATGGGGGAAAGGGGTTCTCTGTATTGATTGCAAGATAAAGAAGACACAACCACACACAGTCACAGGGAGGCCAGGAGTGAGAATGTTGACCATATGGTATTATATAGATATGGCCACAGATATGTTTTCACTGTAGTGATCATCATCCCCTTTAGACAAAGGAATTCAGATGCTTAACTTCTTATTGGCACTAGTAAGCGTTTCATGTTGCCTTAGTATTGTAACATGAAGAAAAACCAATAACAGTATGAAGATTGCGCTGAGTATTGGTTACCTGTGATGTTTAATGTCGCTTCAAATTTGCAGTGCTTATCTTTAAATGCTTGTTCTTGAAGTTGGTATCAGACAGAAGGTTGCGGGCTGACATTGTAGAAGTTTATAAAATCATGAGAGGAATGGATAGGATGAATAGACAAGATTTTTCCACGGGCTGAGGGGGAGGGGGTTTCAAGCATAGAGAGAATGGGTTTAAGGTGTTAGAGGGAATGTTTAAAAGGGACGAAGGAACAACATTGCTACACAGAGTGTGGTGTGGGTATGGAATGGGCTGCCAGAGGAAGAGTGGTAGATTGCAACATTTAACATCATTTGGACAAATATATGACTGGGAAACACTTAGAGGCATATGGGCCAAAGGAAAGCAGATGGGACTAGTATAGTTTGGAAAACCTGGCCAGCATGGATATTTAGAAAAGCTTCACGCAGAGTCAGTGTGGGTCTGTGAAAGGGAAATGATATTTTCCCCGTAAAATCATGCAAAGTATTTCTGGAGATGGCTGAAAATATAACAAGCAGACTTGATAAAGGGGATCTGGTAGACGCAAATCTTTCCAGGGATTTTCCACAAGTATTACAAAATGAAAGTTCTTACACAAAACAGAAGCTCTAGGATGTCGGATACTGTATTAACATGGGATGATGATTGGTTAACACAGAAATCGAAGAGTCAGGATTAATGGATCTTTATGATAAAGGAGTATCTGCTGGAGTACCACGAATATCAGTCCGATGGCATCAGTGATTTACAATCAAAACTGATAGCCTGAAGGAGGGAGCTCAGTGCAATATACATCCGAGTTTGAGGATAACACTGAGAATCAAAAAGCAGGCTGTTATTTAATGGAGAGGACTTCCAGAAAAGGAACAGTATAAAGGGTTTGAAGTCTTCCTGTGTATGAAACATAAAGTCAGCATGCTGATGCAGCAAGTAACTGTGTTGGTACATTAGGCATTTTCATGCGATGAAAGGGTTTAGTTATAGAGAATCTCTATAGAGAATTTGGTTTAAATGAATGATGAGTGATACTACTGAAACATACAAGACACAGCAGAGGCTTGAGAAATTAGATGTTGAGAAGTTGTTTTCATTCTTGGGCAAAGTGTCGAACTCGATGATATAGATACTGAATAAGGAACATCGATTTCAATCTGAGATGCAGAATAATGTCTTCTCTCTGAAGGTAGTGAATGTCTGCAATTCCCTAACCCAGAGAGGTGTGGAAGGATACAAGGGGTCGGCAAGAGAGTGGAGTTGAGCCCTGGAGTAGATCAGCCATGTTCTTTTTAAATGACAGGGTGAGCTTGAGGGGCCGATTGACCTACTCCTGTTCCTATTTATTCATTTCACATGTCATGCTTTTGGAAAATAACGGTTATTTTCATGGAAATCGTGTTGTAAAATGTTACATTCAGGGAGGGCAGAGGATTTGTTGTTTTAACCCTGCGTGGGGGGTATGGGGTTGTATTCCCAGCTAATCTGTGGCTGCAATATGTTCCTCATTTACAGAGAGGGGAAGCCTGGAAGCAGGGATTGGGGTGGGGGGGGGGGGGTGAGTGGTGGGGGCACTTTCTGGCCCAGCCTGCATTTTCCATGTTCATTTCCGCAACTGCACGTCACCATCGGAGTGGCCTCGATCTGCCCCTGTGTAGCAGGTCCGAAGGGCTGAATGGAACATCAGAACATAAGGCTGAGGAACACAAGGGGGCCATTCGGCCCTTTGACACTACTTCACCAGTAAATAAGGTCATGGCTCATCTCATTGTGGTCCCAGTTGCACTTTGCTCTCCATGCACCATTATCTCTGATTCACCTGTCTATAGACAAAGCCACCCTCGGTAGAATATAAATATCTGGCCACCCCAAATTCTGGGAAACAGAATTCCCACGGGAATGAAATACCACTTTGTGATTTCTTCTCACTCCAGTTGTGAGTGAAGATGGAGGGTGTCACTCTTTCCTTTTCTAGTCCCACTCTGACAAGAAGTTTGGACTGTACAAACACCCAGTGGGTATCTATCTGATCCACTTTCCTCGAGGTTTTGTATGTTTGAATAACATCACCGCTGATTCCAAGAGTAACCTGTTCAAGCCTTCATAATATAAGACCCTCATTCCTGGAATACATGAAGGGAAACATCTCTGAACTGCTTCCAAATTAATGATATCCTTTCTCAGATAAGGAGACAAAAATGATCTCACACAGAGTTGAGGTTAACTTTTGTTTTCTCAGTGGTGAGAGTATTTGGAACTCTCTTCCCCGCAGATCTTTGGAGGAAGAGATATTGAATATTTTTGAGGCACAGACAGAAGGTTCATAAGTAACAACAGAATCAAGGATTATCGAGGAAAGGGCAGCAATTTGCAGTGTAGGGGAAAATGTAGACAATGATACAAAATCACATTGCTCCAGAACATCCAGGAATATAATGCAAACCGAAATGATCATATCGATAAAATGTAAAGGGGGAATCCAAGATAGTGGCGATCTGGAAGGTCTGCTTTGTTGGGCTCTGCATCACAGCATGGGCAAAGTGGTTCCCTAACCCACTCCATCCCAGCAACTTACTTAAAATTCAACCCTAAAAGAGTGATAGAATCTTTACTGATCCCGTTTTGTCATGTGTAAAAAACAAATCATGGGAAAGGATCAAGTCAGTCCAAACATACAGTGCACCCGTCAGAAGCATCGAGCATGTCTGAGGCTGTAGCTGCAAC
This sequence comes from Chiloscyllium punctatum, assembly GCF_047496795.1. Classification (NCBI taxonomy): domain Eukaryota; kingdom Metazoa; phylum Chordata; class Chondrichthyes; order Orectolobiformes; family Hemiscylliidae; genus Chiloscyllium; species Chiloscyllium punctatum. The sequence continues at coordinate 5,776,395 of NC_092745.1, read as the reverse complement.
GCACTCTGCTCGTTCCATGGACCCAGTTACTCACCAGGCCTTGGTCACTGAGTTCACCAAGTTATGTGAAATGATTGAAGCTATGATTGAAGAAGGGTTCAGCAGAGGCTAGAACCACTACCACTCTCAGACGTGCTCCAAAAACATGAGCAGCAACTTGACAGCCTTAGAAACAAAATGGACGATGTCAAGCGCCGAACTGCATGACAGAGTCTGTAATAATAAATTCCTCACGAGAGAGGATTCTCACCGTTGGAAAACAGGTCCGTATCTTAATTGAACATGATGACGACCTTGACAACAGGGGCAGGATGAAGAATGTTCACATCGTCGGTCTGCTGGCCCAGACAGCAGGTGGTCAGCCAGTGAGTATTTTTTGAGAACTGGCTGCAGTGAGTCCTTCACTTCGAAACTGAAGAGGAACGGGTGAAGACTAAGACAGTTCATCGGGTTACGGTGCACAGGTCAGGCTCAGACGAGCTCTCTTGCCCTGTCCGCATAGTTATGAGGATAAACAAAGACTAATGGAAGCTTCCAGATACCAGCGGAAAGATCCAATGCCTTTAATTCACGGGCTCCAGGATTATGTCCTTTCGGAATGTTTCGGCGGTGGTGATTCAGAAAAAAATCTTTTGATTATATAGAACATAGAACATTACAGCGCAGTATAGGCCCTTCGGCCCTCGATGTTGCACCAACCTGTCATACCAATCTGAAACCCATCTAACCTTCACTATTCCATGTATGTCCATATGCTTGTCCAAAGACGACTTAAATGTACTTAAAGTTGGCGAATCTACGACCATTGCAGGCAAAGCATTCCATACCCTTACTACTCTCTGAGTAAAGAAACTACCTCTGACATCTGTCCCATATCTATCACCCCTCAATTTAAAGCTATGCCCCGTCATCTTCGCCGTCACCATTCCTGGACAAAGGCTCACTCTATCTCATCCTCTGATTATCTTATATGTCTCATTAAGTCACCTCCCAACCTTCTGCTCTCGAAAGTAAACAGCCTCAAGTCCCTCAGCCTTTCCTCGTAAGACATTCCTTCCATACCAGGCAACATCCTTGTAAATCTCGCCTGCAGCCTTTCCAAAGCTTCCACATCCTTCTTATAATGTGGTGACCAGAACTATACACAATACTCCAAGTGCGGCCACACTAGGTTTTTGTACAGCTGCAGTATAACTTCATGGTTCCAGAATTCGATCCCTCTATTAAAAAAAAGCTAAATCACTGTATGCCTTCTTAACAACCCTGTCAACCTGGGTGGTAACTTTCAAGCATCTGTGTGCCTGGACACTGAGATCTCTCTGCTCATCTACACTACCAAGGATCTAACCATTAGCCCAGTGCTTTGCATTCCGTTTACTCTGACCAAAGTGAATCACCTCACACTTGTCCACATTAAACTCCATTTGCCACCTCTCAGCCCAGCACTGCAGATTATCTATGTCTCTCTGTAACCTATAACATCTGTAATCTACAACTCCAACGACTTTAGTGTCATCTGCAAATTTACTAACCCACCCTTCTACACATATCCAGGTCGTTTATGAAAATGACGAACAAGCAGTGGACCCAAAACCAACCCACTGCTAACTTGACTCCATGATGAACATTTCCAATCAACTTCGACCCTCTGTCTTCTTTCAGCAAGATAATTACTGATCCGAACTGCTATATCTCCCACAATCCCATTACTCCGCATTTTGTACAATAGCCTACTATGGGGAACCTTATCAAACGCCTTGCTGAAATCCATATACATCACATCAACCCGTTTACTCTCATATACCTGTTTGGTCACCTTCACAAAGAACTCAATAAGGTTCGTGAGGCACGACCTACCCTTCACAAAACCGTGCTGAGTATCCCTAATCAATTTATTCTTTCCTAGCTGATTATAAATCCTATTTCTTATAATCTTTTCCAACACATTATCAACAACTAAAGTAAGGCTCACTGGTCTATAATTACCAGGGTTGTCTCTACTCCCCTTCTTCAACAGGGGAACCACATTTGCTATCCTCCAGTCTTCTGGCACTATTCCAGTTGACAGTGACGGTTTAAAGATCAATGCCACAGGCTCGGCAATCTCCTCCCTGGCTTCCCAGAGGATCCTAGGATAAATTCCATCCGGCCCAAGGGACTTACGGACTTTCACACTCTGCAGGATTTCTAATACCTCTTCCTTGTGAACCTCAATCCAAACTAGTCGAATATCCTGTATCTCAGTAATCTCGACAACATTGTCATTTTCTAGAATGAATCTTGTTGAAAAATATTCACTTAGTACTTGACCTATCCCCTCTGACTCCACAACAACTTCCCTCTACTATCTTGATTGGCCCTAATCTTACTTTTGTCATTCTTTTATTCCTTAAATACCTATAGAAAGCCTTAGGGTTTATCCTGATTCTATCCGCCAACAACTTCTCATGTCTTCTCCTGGCTCTTCTGTGCTCTCCCTTTAGGTCTTTCCTGGCTACCATGTAACCCTCAAGCGCCCTAACTGAGCCTTCACATTTCATCCTAAAATAAGCCTTCTTCTTCCTCTTGACCAGAGATTCCATTTCCTTCCTAAACTATGGCTCCCGCACTCCACAGCTTCCTCCCTGCCTGACAGGTACATACCTATCTAGGACACACGGTAGCTTTTTCTTGAATAAGCTCCACATTTCTTTTGTGCCTATCCCCTTCAGTTTCCTTCTCCCTCCTATGCTTCCTAAATCGTTCCTAATCGCATCGTAATTGCCTTTCCCCCAACTGTAACTCTTGCACAGTGGCATACACCTATACCTTGATATCACTAAAGTAAATATAACAGAATTGTGATCGCTATCACCAAAGTGCTCACTTGCTTCCAAGTCTAACACCTATCAAGAGAAGATTAAGGGAACTCGGGAATCAGTATTCCCTCTGGTATCCAACGATTCTCCGTATTGTATTTGATGGATCCATAAACTCGTCTGACTCTGCAGAGAAAGCGAAAACTTTGTGGAAATTTTAAATTCCCCTATCGATTTTTTTAGTTTTTTGGGTTTTTTTTATATGTTTAGTTTTGGAAATTTTTGAGAGCTTGTCAGTTGTAATAGTGTTAGATTGTGTAGTTTTTAAGCTCGATGAGACTTTGTTTATTAATGATCAGTAATTCGAGTTCTTCCTCTCTCGAGTTCAAATGTTGCTACAGTCTGTTCTGGAAAATGATATGCTTAAATGGTGCACCTGGAACATTAAGGGGAGCCATTGCCCAGTGAATAGGAAAAACTTACTTTCTAGTCTTAAAAAAGAGAGGGTGGATTTTGTCCTATTGCAGAAGATGCACCTCGATGACAAGGAACATTTGACGTTATAGCAGGGCGGGTTTGAACGGGTTTTTGTTTTCGTATTTTAATACTAGGGTGAGGAGAAGACATCCTGGATAAAAAGAATCTTCCATTTAAATTACGAGATTGTATTTGAAACTCAAGGAAGGATCATAATCCCCCAAGCCTTGAACTATGGCAAATAATGCAATATTTTGAATAGTAATTGCGACCCCCATCCCCACCCCAGCACACCATCTTAAAATCCTGGAAGATGCATTTTCGAAATTCAGTTATCTTGCATCATGGCACATTATCGTAGAAGAAGATTTCAACTGTCATATGGAACCCACGGTGGACAGCATGTCCAAAGGTCCCTCAATACCCTCGTTATAATGTAAGGTATTGGTGGATTTGTGTGCAGAACTAGAGCTGGTGGATGTCTGGAGGCACATCTACCTCACAAGTAGGGCTTTTAATATCTTCTTTAACCCCAGAAATGCCACACCAGGTTTGATTTCTTCCCCATCCCTGCAACAATCTTAGATTCGGTGGCATCCTGCACAAGTGGGAATATTACCACTTCTGACCATACTTATTGATAAAGATTTAGGGAAATATAACAGATTCGAGACACTGGCGAATGTATCCCTTTATTGTTAAGACTAGTTAGTTCAGTGAGTATTTCTGTAATGAATTCAGATATTTCTTAGCCATTAATTCAGATTCAAACATTAAGCCATCCATTCTATGGGAAATTGCTGAGTCTTATGCCAAGGGAATAATTATCCCATAGGATGAAACAGAAGGGGGAGCAGGAACGCTGGTTTGAGCACAGCTGAGGGCAGCTGAGAGGGCATACTATGATAGACCCTCAGTGGCTAAGCTGCAGAGGATTACAACGCTTCGGTCTACGGCGAATTCCAAGCTCACACAGACAGCCAGGAAGGACTTACTATTGCAAAACAAAGGGTGTTTGAACATGGTGATAAGCCAGGCAAGTAATTATTCTATCTTGCCAGGAAAACGAGCGTCCCTCTAAAGCCATTACCTCAATTAGGAAGGTACTGGGATCCTTACCTTCAATTCCAAAAAGATTAATGCCTCCTGTCCGAGATTTTTCTCCGAATTATTTCAGACTGAGCATTACGTGGATAGATGGATTAAGATGGAGTCATGTATCATTTTTCAGGAGTAACCCCTGAATAAGTGTTGTGCCTTAATGCACCATTGTCAGCGCAGGAGGGTGTGAAGCAGCTTCAGAATATAAAGGTGCACGTTCCCGACAGATTTCCTCGTGAAATTTATAAATAATTTATAAACCTATTGTCAGGGCTAATGTTTAACATGTTCTGTCACTCATACAATCACGAACCCACCCTCCATCCATATCTCTCTGATGCTGCAGAAAGGAAGACCCTGGAGGATTGTGCTTTTTACATGCCAATCTCACTTTTAAATGTTTGAATCAAAATCTTGTCTGAAACCCGTGCATTTAGGCTGGAAACGTTGCTGCTTCCCGTTACCAAAGATGACCAAACAGGCTTTATAAAGGGCCGCAGATCTTCCTACAATGTTAAGAATTTACTCAATATGATCCAACAGTATCAACAACAATCTGTCCAGGGATTATTGATATCTTTAGATGAGAGAAGGCATTTGATTGGGTTGAGTGGCCGGATCTCTTCTGTACATTAGAACGGTTTGGTCTATGCAAAGTTTTTATCAAGTGGGTGAAGGTCTTTTACCGCGATCCTCTGGCTGCGGTTCTCACTAATGGTGTGGCCAACCAGTAATATTAATATTTCTCCAGGCAGCCGACAAGGTTGACACCTTTCACCATTCTTGTTTACGTTGGGGATTGAGCCACTGGTGGAGGCCATCCGTAGGGATGCCAACATATCTGCCCCAGAGGTGGGACAGAAGTCACGTAAGGTTACATTGTGTGCAGATGAGGGTCTTATGTTTTTTGTCAAATCCCACAATTTCGGTAGGTCATGTGATGCAATGCATTGATTCGCTTGTTGCCTTTCCGGTCGATAAGATTAATTTTACAAAGTTGGAGGCCATGCCTATGGGAGGTCTTAGGGAAATACCTGATACTAAGGGCAAATCCTGGTTTTCTTTTAAATGGTCACGGGGGTGGTTTCCCTATTTTATTATATTCACTACATCTGTCTTTGATCATTTATTTAAGGTGAACTGTGTCCATTTGTTTGACAAAATTAAACAAGACCTTCAAAGATGGGAGGCATTTCAAATATCCTGGCTAGATCGGATAGCTGTTATTAAAATGAATGTCCTTCCTCATTTCCTACACCCCGTGTGAATGTTTTCTTTGATGTTTCCCAGACAGATACTTAGGAAACAGAATGGCTGGTTTAGCTCTTTTATTTGGCACCATTAGCGATTCTTTATCAAGCTAACACAATTCCAACTTCTCCACAGATTGTGGGGGTGGGGGGGGGAGGGGTGGGGGTGGTGGGGGGTGGGGGGGGGTGGTGGGGGGGTGTGGTCGATCTCCCAGATTAAAAGCAATCAATTAAGATTGTTTTAATCATCCTATGTTCGTGCCTGGGCCGCTGACGACTCGGTGTCAATACAGCGAGAAATTGAGCCCACTCAGACAAAGTGAGCCCTTATTAGTCTGTTGTTCTTCGACAAAATGACAACAGTTATGGAGTATTGTCAAAAACTAATGTATATCAATACTGTTAAAACGTGAACAACAATGCGTCAGATTGAGGGCAATGCAGCCAAAACCATGTTTCTTACCCCTGTAATTGGTATACCGGGTTGTCAACCGGGGATAATGGATTCCAGGTTTAAATTGTGGGCAGCCAGGGGAGTAACTTGCTTGGATGATTTAGAATTAGTAGAATCCCTACAGTGTGGATACAAGCCCTTGGGCCCAGCATGTCCACTTCGACCCTCTGAAGAGTAACCCACCCAGACCCATTCCCCTACCATTCTGTATTTATCCTGAATAATGTCTGAACTTACGGATCCTTGAACACTTTGACCGATTCAGCAATGGCCAATTCATCTAAGCTGCACATCTTTGTGACCGTAGGAGGAAACCTACGCTGTCACAGTTGAGAACATTCTAACTCCACACAGGCAATCACCCAAGACTAGAACCAAACCCGTGACCCTGGTGCGGTGAGTCAGCAGTGCAAACCACTGAGCCACCACGTGTTACTTGAGGGAGAAACAATGATATAATTTGATCAAATAACTCGTAAGTATGGACTACCAAGTAGAGATTTCTTCTGTTTTTTTTTCCAGATTAGAGATTTGATTTTAAAAACACACACTTTTAACAGACTCTTACAGATCCCATACAGAGAAGCGAGTTCTTATTGCGAAGGATACACTCTTTGTCAGTACCCTTTATCATTTGTTGGAGAGTGTCCCCTCAGACAGGACTGTGCAGCTTCGTGACGTCTGTGCGAGAGAGTTGGGGGGGGGGGGGGTTAGATCTCTTTGGAGACGTGGGAGGATATTTGTGAAATTGCTCGAAGGATTTTGATCTGGAATAGGACCTATTCTATGCAGTTGCAAATTCTTCATAGGGTCTATCTGACACCAGATTTTCTCTCAAAATTCAATGTGAGATTATCTTCAGCATGTCCTAAATGCAGAATGACTACAGGCACTCTTACTCATTGCATGTGGTCCTGCTGCAGGCTTTGTATATATTGGAGTTCTGTGCTAGGTGTGGTTGAGTGGGTCTTGGGGACCGAATTGGAGATGGACACGGCTTCTCTTTTCCTGCGCCTGCCCAGAAAATCTAACACAGATGCACATGGGAATAAATACCCTTACTTTCTGTGATAGGAAATAATATTCTGTTGTGTTGGATGTCTGAAACTCCCAGGATGTGTTGGGTCTTTGTAAGCTCATCATGGAGAATATCCCTTTGGACTTTCTCACCAGTATGGTGCACCAAAAAACAGAGATTAATATAAGTCATAGAGTCATAAAGATGTACAGCATGGAACCCGACCCTTCGGTCCAACCCATCCATTCTGACCACATATCCCAATACAATCTAATCTCACCTGCCAGCACTCGTCCCTTAACCCTCCAAACCCTTCCTATTCAATATACTCATCCAAATGCCTCTTAAATGATGCACTTGTACCAGCCTGCCCCACTTCACCTGGCAGCTCATTACATATATGTACCACCCTCTGTGTGAAATAGTTGCCCTGTAGGGCTCTTTCATATCTTACCCCTCTCACCTTAAAATTATGCCCTCCACTTCTGGACTCCCTTACCCAGGGAAAAGACTTTCCCTATATACCCTATCCATGGCCCTTACTTTTGAAAACCACTATGTTATCCCTCAGCATCTGAAGCTCCAGCGAAAACACCCCGAACCTATTCAGCTTCTCTCTATAGGTCAAATCCTCCAATCCTTATAAATCTTTTCTGAACCCTTTCAAGTTTCTCAACATTTTTCCGATAGGAAGGAGAGCAGAATTGCACGCAATATTCCAACAGTGGCCTAACCAATATCCTGTACAACTGCCACATGACTTCCCAACTCCTGTACTCAATACTCTGACCAATAAAGGAAAGCATACCAAACGCCTTCTTCACTATTGTATCTACTTGCGAATCCACATTCAAGGAGCTATGAACCTGCACTCCAAGGTCTCTTTGTTCAGCAAAACTCCCTGGGACCTTACCATTAAGTGTAAAAGTCCTGCTATGATTTGCTTTCCCAAAATGCAGCACCTCGCCTTTATCTGAATTAAACTCCAACTGCCAATTCTCAGCCCATTGGCCCATCTTGTCAAGATCCTGTTGTAATGTGAGGTGACCTCTTCGCTGTTCACTGTACCCCCAATTTTGGTGTCATCAGCAAACTTACTAACTGTACCTCTTATGCTCGCATCCAAGTCATTTATGTAAATGACAAAAAGTAGTGAATTCAGCACCAATCCCTTGTGGCACTGCACTGGTCAGAGGCCTCCAGTCTAAAAAACAAGCCTCGACCACCACCCTCTGTCTTCTACCTTTAACCTAATTCTGTATCCAAATGGCTAGCTCTCCCTGTATTCCATGAGACCTAACCTGACTAATCAGCCTCCCAAGGGGAACCTTGTCGAACACCTTACTGAAGTCCATATGGATCACATCTAGCCCTCTGCCCTTATCAATCCTCTTTGATACTTCCTCAAAAAACTCAATCAAGTTTGTGAGACATGATTGCCCACGCACAAAGCCATGTTGAGTATCCTTAATCAGTCCTGCCTTTCCAAATACATGCACATCCTATCCCTCAGGATTCCCTCCAATAACCTGACCACCACCAACGTCAGACTCATTGGTCTATCGTTCCCTGGCTTGTCCTTACCACCCTTTTAAACAGTGGCACCACGTTTGCCACCTCCAGTCTTCCGACACCTCACCAGTGACTATCCATATTACAACTATCTCAGCAAGAGGCCCAGCTAACACTTCTCTAGCTTCCCAGAAAGTTCTAGAGTACACCGCATCAGGTCCTAGGGATTTATCCACCTTTAACCATTTTAAGACACCCAGCACTTCCTCCTCTGTAATATGGACATATTGCAAAATGTCACCATCTATTTCCCTACATGTTATATCTTCCATATCCTTTTCCACAGTAAATACTGATGTAAAATACTCGTTTCGTATCTCCCCCACACTTGCTATGCTATGAAAAGTATTGCGTTGTGTTGGATGACTGAAACACCCCTCCCCCGCCCCCACCCCCCGGGTCTGTTGGCTTGTCGTAAGCTCGTCATGGAGAATATCCCTTTGGACGTTTTCACCTATATGGTGCACCAGAAAGCAGAGATTTATATAAAATATAGCAACCTTTTTTGGATTACCACGATTAGGCTTATCTGCCACTCTAAAAATGGCTTTTATATAGAAATGACGATATTGTATAATGAATCACATGTGAAGAATTGCGAACATATGATTGTGTATCAGTTAATGCTCTCGAAGAACAAGAGCTATCGTTTTGTTATTCTGAGCCGTTTAATTTATTTATTATTTATTGTTTATTTTTGTTTGTCTCTTGTCCGTTAAGAGACTTTAACTTGTTTTATCTGTACATGCACATGGGTGTAATTTTGTTCGGTTCTTTGAGTTGTTTTGTTATTGATTTAATATAATAATAAAAATCCATTTTTCAGTCAAAACAATTGTTAAAAAAAATTAAATTGCCAACATTGATAGAATGGAGTCCCAAGGAGCTCTCATTAGATAGACCACTCATGGTGGTTTATGCTGAGGGTCACCACACCTTGGGTGATGAGGTGAGGTTGAGAGAACATCCCCTTCGTGGTAACCTCAGTCAGTGTGGGGAATTGAACCTGCGCTGGTGGCCTCCCTCTGCATCACAAACCAACCAACCAGCCAACTGAGTGGGAGAATGTGTAACTGTTACACACAGAATCAGTCACAGATAAAGGGCAAGAGAAACATTCATGACAAGGAAAAAGGTGTATTTGAGATAACAGTCATGATAACGGCTGAGGATAAAAACGTTCTCTGCTAGAAATCGTACTTTATATTGAGACAAGTGTTTGGAAGCTTTCTTTGGCTGAATACAATAAGGTGATACAAGTGAAATAACCAGAATGACTAATTGTGATTGGATATCGATAATCATAAAATAAGTGCATGTTTTTGATTGGTCTGTGGAAAGCATGCTGACTATTGTATGAATTTATAAAGCAGATGAAATATATTGTTAGGAGAGTCTGTCCCCATGGGAAATGCCTTCGGAACACATGCTAGAAGAAACACGGGGTAAAAAGTTTCTGAGAATCGTCTGCTCGGTAACAGGAAGCTGGGGGTTGAATGACTGAAAGTTCCTGTAAGGTGGAGCTGAGAAAAATATTATTTCAACTCCAAAAGTATAGAATGTTGGAGCATATTTGAAGTACTGAATGGCCTCATGATGGATTTTAATTGTGTGTGATTTGAAAAACGTACATCTCTACTCCATCCTCTTACATGTTACACACTGGGGCACTGCCGTTTTATTGAAACTGGGAATAAGTTGGAACATGACCTGGAAAATCCCATAATTGGCATTCTCCAGAATATTCTATAACTGTGTGGGGGGCATTAGAGATGCAAGAGAGAAAGAGAGGGATGGTGCTGTATGCAGTAGTGTGAGTGGTAGAGCATGGGCCGTGTTCGGGAACCAGTGCTATAACAGACTTACAGTGAGTGTGAGGGAGCAGAGAGAATATGGTGACCCTTATCCTGACAGAGTGGAGAAGGTTATTGATGCTTGTCCCGTTTTGCTGGACATTTCTTCAGACCACAGATACTGCACTGAGCTGGGAGGTGAGCTCGGACCATGCTCGGTGTGTCTGGTGGAGCGATCCCTCTAGGAAGAAAATGGTTCCCATCTGTACTAGCTCATCCACCAGGACATCCGTGGCCCTGTCGACATACCGTGATGTAATTTCCCCTTATCTGCCATGCTCAGGGTAAACTGTGCAGGGCAGCTCCAAACTGAGAAAGCTCAACCGTGTGCCCCTTGGCCTTTTAAAGGTGGCCCCAGTATCAGGGGTCATGATATATCCAGGGGCATCCGGGCGATTGTGAGTACCTCCAGTAATGATGGGTGGGAGAATCGGCCTGGCATTGTATGAGAGGGACACCATGGAGTGGGGTGGGTAGTTAATGAGATGAGTTTGGTAAGATAGCACCAGGAATATAGCTCAGCCTCGTGCAGACAACCCCTCTGTCACACTCAAAGAAAATGTCACTGAGACAGTTTTTTGTTAGATTCTGCCCAGTGAGGTGAAGACTCTGCTGTCATCACTCCCAGTTACAAAGCTGCAGAACAAATGCTCATCCAAAACTCTCCATCGCCTTTCACTTATAATTCTTTATAATACTGACCCGTGTTGCATGATACTATCGAAATGTCTTCATTTCAATATTCTGAAACCTGTGAACATATCATACCATGACATTTTTTTCTCAGTCTCCCCCACTCTGCCTCCACTCATTTACAGTCATACTGCATGAGACTGCCAGTATGACTGGCCATTTGGCCCAGCTGGTCCATACCAACCAAAATGTCTATCCACACTCACCCCATTTCCCTGCCCTTGCTCTGTATCCCTCTAATCCTTTCCTATCTGTCTATTTGTCCAAATGCCTTTTCAATGTTGTTATTGTACCCACCTCAATCACTTCCACTGGCAGCTCAGTCTGTATGCATACCACACTCTGTGTAAAAACGTTGCCCCTCAGGTTCCTTTTTATATACTTTTTTCCTTTCCAAACATTAATGGATGTCCTCTAGTCCTCGATTCCCAAACCTGAGGGAAAAAATTGAAGTATTCACCCCATGCACACCTCTCATGATTTTATAAGAGCTACACTTCTATAAGAACACGTTCAGCTCCTACGCTGTAAAGAAATAAGTTCTAATCTGTCCAACCTCTGCCTATAACTTAGAGCCTTTAGCCCAGGAACATCGTTGTAAATTTGTTCTACACTCTTTCTCGTTCAATAATATCCTTTCTAGAGCAAGATGAACAAAACTGAACACAATACTCCAACTGCAGCCTTACCAACATCCTGCACAACTGCAACATAACGTCCCAACTTCTTTACTCAATGTGCTGATGAAGGCCAATGTGCCAACAGCCTTCTTCGCTGTCCTGTGTATCTGTGACTCAAATTCCAGACAACCGTGACCCTGATCTCCAATGTCCTTTTGTTCCACTACACTCCTTAAGACCCTCTCACTCATCATTTAACTCCTACCTGGATTTAACTTTCCAAAATTCAAGACGTCATACTTATCTGTATTAAACTCAAATTGCTATTTCTGAGCCCACTTCCTCAGCTGACCAAGGTACTGCTGCAATTTCTGATAATGTTCCTCAGTGTAAATGATGCCTCCTAATTTAGAGTCATCTGCAAACTTACTAACCTTGCGTTGTGCACTCTGGTCCAAATGATTGGTAGAAGACAACGAACAGCAATGGGCCCAGGACCGACAACTGAGGCACTCCACTCGTCACAGGCCTCCAGTCCGACAAGCATACCTCCACCATAGCCATTTGCTTCATAACGTCAAGACAATTGTGTCACCAATTTGCCAGTTTACATTGGAGTCCATGCGATCTAACCTTCCAGAGCGGCCTACCATGTGGAACCTTATCAAAGGCCTTACTGAAATTCACATAGACTATGTCCACCACCCTGCCCTTGTCAACCTTCATGGTCACTTCCTCAAAAACTCGAACAAAAATTCTAAGGCATGATCTGCCAGGCACAAAGCTATGCTGACTGCTCCAAGTCAAACTCTGTCTTTCCAAATGCATGCATATCTTATATCTTAGAACCTTCTCAAGCGGTTTGCCGAAATCAGATGTGAAGCTTACTGGTCTATCTTTCTCAGGCTTTTCTTTGCAACCCTTCTTGAATAAGGGCACATTTGTTACCGCTCAGTCATCTGGGTCCTTGGCCCCTGAACTGTCTTCTCTCACACCACCTGCAGTGGTCTTAGATATATCTGGTCAGGACCAAGAGATTTAACTGACTTTATGATTTCTAATATGTCCATCAGCACCTCTACTGTGTTATGGACTGTACCAAAATATCACAACTAACCTCCCAAAGGTCACATGTCTTCATGTCTTTCTTCATGATAAACACAGAAGGGGAATTCAGGACCTCACCCATCTCTTGAGGTTTTACATATGCATGTCTATTTTGGATTTTAAGGCGTCATATTCTCTCTCTGGTTGTCCTTTTTCTTTCCTATACTGAATTTGAATTCACACTACTCTGCACAGCCAAGGCTATCTTTACCCTCCTTTCGCCTTGCTGATTTCCTTTTTCAGTAAACTCCTGTATCCCCTGTGTACCTCCAGAGATTCCCTTGGTCCCAGCTGCCTGTTACTGAGCCACGCCTCATTTTTTTTCTGGTCAGAGCCTCAATATTTTTTGTGATCCAGGGTTCTCTCTTTCTGCCTCACTTTCTCTTCATCCTCACAGGAACATATCGACCTTGTACTCGAGCTATCTCACTTTTGAAGCCCTCCTACTTGCCCGGGATCGTTTTACCTGGAAACAAACTACTCCAATCATCCCCTGCAATCCCCTGTCTAATTCCAACAAAATACGCCTTGCCCCAATTTAGAACTTGATTCTGTGGTCCAATTTTGTCCCTACCATTACTATTTGAAAACTAATACAGCTCTAGTCATTATTCCCAAAATGCTCGCCCACTTTACCTCCGTCACCTATCCGACCTTATTTCCCAACAGTAGGTCGAGTTTGTCCCTTCCCCAATAGGAACCTCTCTATATTGCTTGTGGAAGCTTTCCTGAACACACTTAACAAATTACGTTCCATCTAAGTTCTTAACCATCTGGAAGCCCCAGTCTGTGTTAGGAAAATTAAAATCACCTATTATAACAACCCTATTGCTCCTGCAAGTCTCGCCAGTCTCCCTGAATATTTGTTCCTCTAATTCCCATTGATTATTTGGAGGCTTATAGTGCAACCACTAACATCACCATCCTCCTCTTAATCCTTTGCACCGTTCACAAAACCTCATTGGATATTATCTCAGTTATTTCAACTTTAAATACTAGAGTGATATGCGCCTTAATCTAAACTATTGGTATTTAAATTGTTTCCATTTATATCTCTTACTCACATTGATTTTCACATTCGCAGCACCCCTTGTCAAGGTAGAGTGCAGGTATGGAGCTGGAAATGGATGGGAACTGCACATTCTGTCACTTTCAGCATTGGTTACATATTTCCCCACACTGGGCAGTGATCTAATACAGTGTTACCGAACAATGCAACAGCCTGGGTTTGTATATGAATGACCCAGTGCGGACTGCACATCTCCCCACGCTGAACATTTAGTCCAGGATTATAAATCAAGCATTGGTGTGGGCTGCATAGTGTTTCACTCTGGACATTGCTGGGTTGCATAGAGCTGTACACTAGCCGGATCTACACAGTGCTCCGTCCTGAATATGTAATGGATGGGCTGGTTATGCGAGTTGGATTGCGAATGTGAGAGTACGAAACATCTGACAAGACCTTCATGTTGTGTTTTCATTCTTGTCATTGGACCCCTCAAATCCTGACTCATCCCGGTTAGACCCATCCTTCTGGATGAGTCATGGTGAGTGTTGTTGCAGCATCTGAGTCTGCAATATGACCAACAAATGGAGCTGCAGAGAGGGGAGTCTCCGTAAAATGGAATGAGAGAAGCACAATCAGATTTGCCGTGGTCATAGTGAGTGCTGGAGCAGGATTGAATGGACCACTAATGCAAAATATTCATATATTTCTGTTTGTTCCAAGCAAACTCCCCTCCTCTCCCAGTGTCTCATACTGGAGGGGAGGAAGTCACCTCCTGCTGTCCTTGCATAACAGGATGCTGGGTCCTCACAAACCTCCAGATTTCCTGTGCCCCCGTTTCGAGCTCTGAGTGACTCCCTCCTGTCCCTGTGTCACAGTCTCAAGCAGTTGAAAGACTGCGTCCTCTTCCTGTGTCCCAATCTTGGGCAGCTGTGTGACTGCCTCCTGATCCAAGGTTTGCGATAGTAGATGTCTCCCTCCTGCTACTGACTGACAGGCTCCAATAGCTCTGTGCTCACCTGCTGCTCCTGCGGAATGGAGTTGAGATCCTGAATGGCCTCTTCACATTACTTACAGCTTCTCTTGACTAAAAGCCTTTCCCCTGTTTCTGTAAAACACCATCAAAATCTGAATGATGTATTTTTGTATTTTACTCTCAGCAATTGAACAAACAAGTTGCCTGACAGAATTCAGAAGCTGAGTAGCCTCCTCCTGTTCCTGTGTTGTACACTCAAGAGGCAATAGAGTTTAAGAGATGTTCAGCACGGAAAAATACCTTTCGGAATGATCGCCCATTCCGACCAAATATCCTAAATAAATCTCATCCTCCTTGCCAGCACTTGGCCCATCTGCCTGTAAACACTTCCCATGCATGTATCCATCCAACTGCCTTTTAAATGGTGTAACTGTACCTGCCTCCACCACCTCTTTTGTCTGTTCAATCCATACACACAGCAGTCTCTGTGTGAAAATGTTGTCCCTCATGTCCCTTTTTAAATCTTTCCCCTCTCACCTTAAACCTTTGTCTTCTAATTTTGGACTCGCCTATCCTGGGTAAAGGACGTTGACTGTTTACCTTATCTATGCCCCTCATGCTTTTATAAACCTCTTTCAGGTCACCCCTCAGCCTCAACACTTGAAAATAGCCCCAGCCTATTCAAACTCTCGCTGCAACTCTAACTCTCCAACACCTGCAACATTATTTTAAATCACTTCTGTACCCTTTCAGGTTTGACAACATCTTACCGACAGCAGGGATACCAGAATTAAAGGCAATATTACAAAAGTAGCCAAACCAATGTCCCGTACAGATGCAACACATCGTGAAAATGTTTAGATTCAAAGCACGGACCAAAAAGGGAAGATCACCAAGTGCCTTCTTCACTGCACTGTCTACCTGTGACGACATTTTCAAGGAACAGAGAACCTGCATCACAAGGTGACACAGTGGCTCAGTGACTAGCATTGCTGCTTCAGAGCGCAGCGATCTGGGTTTAATTCCATCCTTGAATGACTGCCTGTATGAAGTTTGCACATTCTCCCCGTGTCTGAATGAGTTTCCTCCGGATGTTATGTTTTCCTCCGACAGTATAAAGATATACAGATTCGTGTAGATTGGCAAAGTTAAATTGCGTAAAGTACCCAAGGATGTGTAGGCGAGATGGATTAGCCATGGGAAATGCAGGCTCAGAGGGGTAGGGTAGGAGTTTGTCCAGTGGGATACTGTTTCGAGGTTCAGTGTGGCCTCGATGGACGAATAGCCTGTTTCCTAACTGTAGGAATTCGGTCATGTCGATGGAGTTCTCCTTGATTGGCAGCTTTCGACAGAACCCTACCTGTATGTCTTGCCTTAATTTTTCTTGCCAAAATGCAACACCTCACATTTAACGAAAATAAACTCCATCTGCCACTCCTCGGCTCACTTCAGCAAAGTCCCATTATAGTCTGAGAGATCATTCTTCACTGTCGATGACACCACCAAATTTGTTATTATCTACCAACTTACTGACCATACTTCATATACTCAAATGTAAATGATTTGTATAAGTAACAAAAGGCAGTGGACCCACGATTGATCCTTGCAACACGCCACTGGTCACAGGTCTCCAAGTTTAATGAACAAATGTCCACTCTCACGGCCTGTCTCCAATATTCACGAAAAATTTGGATCTAAATGGCGAGCTCTCCATGGATCCCAGGCAGTCTAACCTTGCTAACCAGTCTACCACGTAGAACAGTTTGGTTTTCTTACTGAATTCCATAAAGACAACATCCACTCTCCTCCCTTCATCAATCATATTCATAACTTCCTCAAAAAATTCCACCCAGTCAGTGAGACGTGATCTCCAATGTACAAAGCCCTCTTCAGTCCATGTCTTTCCAAATGCATATCGATCTTTTTCCTCGAAATCCCCTCCAACAATTTAGTCGCCATTGACGTCAGGCTCACCGATCTATAGTTACCTTTTTTTTCCCTTACTTTCTTAAATAATGACACTATGTTAGCAGTCCTCCAGTCTTTTGACACCTCACCTGTGGAAATCAATGTTACAAGTATATCAGCAAAATGCTGAGCAATCTCTTTCCTAGCTTCCCACAAACATCTGGGAAACAACTGATCAGGTCCCAGGGATTTGTTCACCTTTATGTGTTTTAAAATATCCAACACCTTGTAATATAGACACTTTCAAGGTATCACTAAATATTTCATCATTCTCTCGCTCTTGTAACCTCCTCCACATTAAATACTGAGAAGAAATACATGTTTCGTATCCCTCCAATCTCCTGTGGTTCCATACACAGGTAGCCTTACTGATCTTAAAGGGGCCCTATTCTCTCCCTAGTTAATCTTTTGACATTAAAGGATTTGTATAATTTCTTCAATACCTCGTTAACCCTATTTCTAAAGCCATCTTACGTCCACATTTTTCTGGCCTGATTTCTGCATTGACGATGCACTTGCTGCCCTTACACACCTCTCGGGATTCACTTGATCTCAGCTCTGATTACCTGGCATATGCCTCCTTCATTACCTTGACCAGAGCATTAATATATCTAGCCATCCAGCACTCCCTGCACCCCCCAGCTTTGCCCCTCTCACTAATAGGAACACGTTGGCTCTGGAAACTCTGAAACCAAGTTTTGAGGGCCTTGCATTTTCCAACCTTTACCTTTACCTGTGAATAGGGTATCCCAATCAGCCTTTCACAGGGCTCGCCTGACACTTTCAAAATTGACCTTGTTCAAAGTTAGAACTTTAATGTTTACATCAGGTCTTTCCTATTCCACAACTAATTTAAAACTAATATTTATGTGTAACAGAAACACTTGATGCTCCTCTGTAACAGGCTCGAGAGGCTGAATGGGCTCCTCGTGGCCCTCTGTAATGGAGTGGAAAGGCTGAATGGCTACCTCCTGTCTCTGTGAAACAGACCCGCGACATTAAATGCCACAGCAACCCGTGGATTACGAGCAGCCGGTAAACTGTATCTGATGGAGGTCTATCCCTTCTCAGTTACAGAAGCACAGACAACACAATGTACTCCAGGTGCCCTCTCAGTAACACCTCTTACAGCTGCAGTGACATATCTCTTCGTTTTGAATGATTCAGTTGGCAAAATGTGCCAATATTTTAGATTTCCACCCTTTCAAGTAGCAACAGGCTAATATGGGCTGAATGATCTTCTCTTATCTCTTTGTAAGAGGTCCATAGGGACAGAATTGCTTCGGCCAGTTGCTGAGCAGCAATCTCAATGCTCTGTCGCAAGGTTATGAAAGGATTTGATAACAGGGCACTTAAAACCAGGAGGAGCCTCACACTGGTCAATAAGTATTATATTTTGGGTTAAGGTATCTAGAAACTTGCCCGCCTGACTTTTTTTTATACAACCGATCTGTTATTTTATAACTGCCTCCTTTCATAAACAGAGTTGAAGTGCCTTTTAATACTCTCATATACAAGTTTTAAAAAAAGATTTAATGATTTTTGGTCCATCCCTCAGCAACCCTCATCCATTCCTTCCAAACCCGGAAAATGTTCCCTTTTATAGTGATATCAAAAATGATGTGTGGAACTGGTTAACTGAGCCTGTTTGTTCAGTCATGATTTGGAGATGCCGGTGTTGGCCTGGGGTGTACAAAGTTAAAAATCACACAACACCAGATTTTCATCCAACAGGTTTAATTGGAAGCACACTAGCTTTCAGAGCGCCGCTCCTTCATCAGGTGATAGTGGAGGACACACTTGTAAGGCACAGAATTTATCTCAAAAATTTACAGTGTGATGTAACTGAAATTATACATTGAAAAATACCTTGATTGTTTGTTGAGTCTTTCATCTGTTCGAATATCATAATAGTTTCATTTCTTTCATGTGTAAATTACAAAAGTTTTTTTTCTTTTAAAGTTGCATTCTCAGGTTAGTAGTAGCAACGAGTGTTAGTTAGACAATATTTTGAAGGTGTTAGCCCCTGTGTTCTCTGTCTATACCACAATGTTTAGATTGATTCGAATCTGAAAAGTGAGATAACATGAATGCATGCAGTTTTTGACCAAAGTACAATGTAACTCTGCAAGTACAAATTCACCCTACAAAATATATGTGTGTCTGTGGGTCTTTGTCGGTTTGTATGTGTGTGTTTCTCTTGGTTGGGGGCTGTGAGTGTGAGAGGGAGTGCATATGTGTGTGTAGTGATGTAGAGTGTCTTAAGTCTGTGAGGGGGTGCATGTGTGAGTGTGGGAGTGTGTGTGTCTGGGGTGGGGGGCTTGAGTATCAGTGAGAGAGAGTGTATATGTGTATGCATGAGTGTAGAGTGGTCTAAGACTCTGAGCGGATGCCTGTGAGAGTGTGTGTGTCTGTAAGGGTGTGTGTGTGTGTGTCTGTGTACATGTCTGTGTACATATGTGTCCATACGTATGTGTGTGTATAGGAGTGCCTGTGTGTGTTTGTTTGTGTGTGTGTGTGTGTGTGTAGTGCAATGGTGGTCACCTGCAATGTGACATGAACCCAAGGCCCCAGTTGATGCCCTCCCTATGGGAACCGAAATTTGTAATCAGCCTCTGCTCGGCCACTTTTCTCTGCTCCCTGTCCTGAAGTCCACCTTGAAGGATGGTCACCAGAAGGTCCGAGGTTGAAGACCTTGGACCACTGAAGTGTTCCCCAACTGGGAGGGAACCCTCCTGTCTGTTGATTGTTTTGCAGTGCCCATAATCCATTGTCGTAGCCTTTGCAAATTTTCCCAGCATTTGTTCAGTGACTGTGCTTAATGCCAGTCTCCATGGATTCTAAATATCCCAGTGGAGGGTTTCCATCTTTTAATGATAAATGGGCGCCGTTCAATGTGGTATCCCATAACATGAGCGGGAGCATCACCGACAGCAGTGACAGGGAACACCAGAACCAGAGAGAGGGGGAGGAGAGATCAGTATCTGAGAACATTAGACTGGAATGTTCCAAAAATGTATCAGAATCTGGAAACATTAGACTGGCAAGTTCCAACAATAGACAGGAGTTAATACATTTATGTTTTACGTCTTTCTGCATTTTATTGGCTGTCATTATCATGGCGGATCTATTATGCTCTTCTCATTATTCAATATTTTTATTATGCTTTCCTGGCTATCGTTGGTGTTCCTGGTATGCGTCAACTTCCAGATTTTTTTGTTCTAAAAACCGATTATGACTGTATTACTGTTCTTTTATATCGTCTACACTTCTTGTCACTATTATTTTACTGTTGAAACTCTCATTCCAGATATTTACTCTTCAGACCACTACTAACTACATCAATGCATGTGTTCAATGACTGTCTCCCTCTCTGCTCTGGCAGTGTTACTCTCTATGTTGACCTACTCAGTTCCAGCTGCGAACTACAATTTATTGTATCATTGCCTTTGTTATTTACATATTAAGAGCATGGAGGTCACTCTCTACTGTTCTGGTAACAAACTCCATTTCCTGCCACTGTTTCCATCCCATCCCTGGCCAATATCTGTGACTGACGCAGATAAGTCACAACTGTGGGAGATCCCTTTGACCATGAGCTGATTCCTGACACCATGCCCTGACCATTTCTAACTTGAAATACTCCCCACTCCAGAATATATCTCACTGGTTTGGTCCATCTGCTGTTTCAAACTTGAGCTATGAAATACAGTCTTAATGAAGCCAATAATCTGCTGCTGACACTCCCGGCTTCAAACCTGCCGAAACAAATCTGATTCGACCTCACACCAAACTCCCATCCATCTGTCATTCATGTGCACGCCGATGTATATTGCTATTGTGTCTGGCAATGACTTTATTTTAACATTCTCAAACACTTTATATCATCTGTACGTGAAACATCCCTCGTTCTCTCTGTTGATTAACAAAAAGCCTGCGAGTTGTTCTTATTTAAAATAGTTTCCTCCATGTGCGTTCCTTCTCAAACAATGAGTTTCGCATTTAACCACACCAATCCCGCACACACACACTCTCCCTCAGTCTCTGACGAACACACACACAGCAAACCTTCTCATTGTCGACATTGGAGTAATTTGATGCGAGTATCGTTAGCATATGATAGTAAAGTTTGCAATGCTCTCCATGCTGGGCAGATAGTGCAGTTTACTGAGCAACACACTCGCATGCTCTGCACAGCTCTCCTTGCTGGGCTGTCATCTTGTCCCAGTTTATGTTGTTTGTGGTGTTCTGTGAAGCAGGTTCAGAATTTGATGTAACAAACTATTCCAGCTGATCTGACAATGCCTTTATACAATGTTCTCATTCTTTTAAGTTTACTCTCGAAGATTCTCACTTCTCCAGTTAGTCCCACTGCCCTGTCTTTTTCCCCATATTTCCACAACATCTTTTTCAGTTAATTAACTGCCTCTTTCTGTCATTAATGTGAATCTTTCTGTCCCTCTGTTTCTTTCCCTGGCCTTTGTTTATGGCTCTCTAGTGTATCAAGTGCTGGCATTGTGAAGCTCAGAAACAGTGAAATGGTGTGTGTCAGGCTGTTGTGCACTTCCCGGTATGTCCCATGTGATGGTCCACGGACAGGGGTGTTTCAGAAGTTATGAGACACATCCTTGTAACTTGGTCTGTACCTGTATTTGTCCCTCTCAGGTGATCTTCCGATCGAGGAAGCCCCTCAAGTAAAGGGCCAGGGATCTAAAGTGTGTGACAATGCTGTCACTTTTAAAAGAACGATCATTTTCTCCTTTCTTTAAATAAGAGATCTTAAAGGCCAAACTGCCTACTCAAAACGGCTCAAGTAAATGACTTACAACAATTTTAGGGTTTATAATAAATAGCAGTAACAGCTTATCCCCAGCTGCCACTCTCACTGAAACCTGACTTGATGCTGTTTCCTCCTGAATTGGAGAACTGTATGCAAGGATGTATGTCTGAATGTTCCATTTTTCCAAGAGATGTGTTTATCGGATGTTGGTATATTAGAACAGTTCATTTGTAGAAGGTACTGTATCCATTATTCGGTTATGGATTCCAATAGTTAAATTATTCTAAATTCCTCATCATTTTGTATGGATTTTCATTCGTGTCTTTTGTTCTGGATGTTGAAATCGGATAGTTGAAACAGTGTTTTGTGTATAAAGATTCTTTCAGTCACTAAGAGTTCTCTGGGTGTCGAAGAAATGAAGTTGGGGGGTTTACAAACGGTAATGAAGTCAAAGCTGTAGGAATTGACAGACAAACTGGAGTTGGGGTTGTGTTTGTTTGTGAGAAAATGAGAGATAATTACAGCTCGAGCTTGACAATTACATTTGGTGGAAATGCCATCAGAGTCTTTGGAAATGGCTAGAATTCAATTTCAAAAGAGGCGCCTTGAACATGAGAAGGAATTGAAACTGTTTGAATTATGATGAAAAGTAGAAATACAAGAAAAGGAAATGAAGAAGAAAGAAAGAAAAAGAGAGAAGAAAAGCAGAGAGTTTGAACTTCAAAAGTTAGTAAATAGAGAGGAACGTTGAAATATAGGGTCGAGATGAAGGTAGATGCTAGGCTGGATAAGGAGGATAGTGAGGATGAGCAACCCCATAGTAGCCAAAGGCCTGATGGAGATCTGTTTAAATAAACCCAGGCATTATCTTAATTTGATGAGAAGAATAGGGAAGCCTTTTTAATTTCATTTGAGAAAGTGGCTAAACAAATGCAGTGCCCAGTGACCATGTGGATTTAGTTGATTCAAACAAAGCTGATAGGTATTTGCATCCCTATCGGAGGCGGTATCTGAGGAGGAGGAGGAGGTGAAGAAAGCCATCTGAAGTGCATATGAGCTTGTGCCAGAAGCTGACAGACAATGTTTCAGGAATCTAAAATAGTGTCCCTGGTTAAACGCACATTGAGATTGAAAGAATCAAACAAAGTAATTTTGAAAAGTGGGGAAGGGTATTAAAAACAGAACAAAGCTATAGCACAGTTAGAGATATTCTTATTTTGGAGAAGTTCAACAATTCACTTCCTGCAGTCATGAGAACTCATGTGGAAGAGCAGGGAGTTAAAATGGCAAGATTCCAAGCTGAAATGGCTGATGATAATGATTTGGTTCAGAAATCAAAGGCTGGTTTCTGTGAGGGATTGAGAAGAATGTGTGAGATCTTCTTAAAACATATCCCTGTGAGAGTAAGGTTTAATGGCATGGGCCAGGAGTAGCAGGTAAAGGGGTTACAGCATTAAGAGGTACAGAAGAGGTCCTCATGTCTCAGCATTCTTTTATGCTGAGACATGAGGAGCTATGTCATTCAGAGGGACTATTGGAGAGATAGAAGTGCTCCATTACTTAATGTGTGGTTGGAGTGTCCAGTGGAAACACCAACCGATTTATTCCACAATGGGGAAGGAGGCCTTGAGCCTGGTGTTGGCGTTACAACATTTCAGCATTTCAATTGCCAATAACATACCTGAGACAAATCTTTATCACTGATCGTGACCAGTTGTTGAAGAAGTTTAGGGCGACGAATACCAGTCTGTTTCGGTTGAGGTTATTATTGCTGCTATTCAATTTGAAATTATACCGTTGATAGGGCGAGAAACCTAAGATTTGACAGATTGTGGAGACTTGGATGAAGAAAGACAAAGGCATTCTGTGGCAGGAGTAAAATGACTGAAATCGAATCTAGTTGTGAACATTTGTATGCTCAGAGTCAAGTAATATATATACATTTCAGTCTACTAATAGAGGACGATTAGCAGGTCTACAATTAATCCATCTTTGTATATTGATGGATCATTTTATTAAAGGTGAGTTGTGAGTTTACAATCACTGCAAAGAGGTTATGTTCCCTTAGGTTGTTTTTGAAGGGAGGTTACAAAGGCAGAGGTGCAGAACTGCTGTCTGAAAACAGTTTAAGTAAATAAATGAGGAGGCCTTTCGGTTTTACTAAATGATGGTAACAATCGAAGGGCAGTTGGCAGTTCTCCCAGACCAGGTTTTCTCGTTTTGTTTTTATCTGCAGCATTCAGAAGCTGTTGAGGATCCTCGAAGGGTTGGAACTGTCAATACATGATCCCCAGTTGCTTTTCACTCTGAGATCTCTTTTCATGTTGTTTCCTCCTGGATCAGAAAATTGCATGTAAGAATCTGTATTTGAATATATCTTTGTGCCAAGCAGTGTATACCAAGAAGGTACAGTATCTATTGTTTGTGTAAGTGTTCCAACATATAAGTTATCCCAAAATGTTCTTTTCTTCGAATGGAGTTTAAACAAAACATTTGAATAGATTATATTTTGCTTAATGTCGAGAGGTTTGACCAGTCACAACATATCTGGAACGCACACTTCACATCTATGTTTAAAATAAGAATAGGTTTGGGTCTAAGCGGCCTTCTTAAAATATTTTGCGGGGATCTGGTGTGGTCCACAACACTTATAGACGAGGGGTTTCTGACTGACTCCTGATATTGAAAGTTAGTGGAGTAGCTGGGGATGGTTTCCTGGAGGATGTGCTGTGAGCTGCCTCAGACATTCACGGAGACCCGAGGATTTGTTGACTCAACTCTGGATGGAGCCTGGGGACTGTGGTTACAACATCTGGGTCTGTAACATGAACAACCAATGGAGCAGAGGCTGCAGAGAGGGGAAGCTCTGAAACCACGTAGTGAGTGTGTGTGGGGAAAAGGATCTTCTGTATCCACTGCAAGTATTCCATGAACAGCTTCCCAAGCTCCACTTAACCCAGGAGCAGAGTGTGAGGGACCCTGACTGAACAAGGAGCTAGTCACAGTGCGGTGTCACCTTCTTTAACACGTCCTGCAGCTTCACACCAGGGGGAGGATGGTGCTGCCAGTGGCTGTTAGGGTCATTGTTTCATTCAGCTTCTATGATCCATAACTTTCCAGGCAAGACGAGGTGACATATCCATCATCTCCCAGTGTCTCAACATCAATGTCACCATTTGGTGATGGAGGGTATATATGGTGGATGAGGTAAATAGATTGTTTCTCCCTCAGCAGGAAGCTGCCGGGTGTATTCAGCATAGTAGTATTCCCGATGGTGTGCATGGCATCTGCAGAATACCCATGTCAATGGGGAGATGTAGAGGAACTGAAGGAGCTCTCTCTCTCTCTCTCTCTCTCTCTCTATTAATGTTACAGTGTATGTTGGTGAATACCCACTGTCCTGGCAGCAGTCGTGGTCTCTTCATTCAGAAGCAGTCAGCCAGTCCCATTGTCATTGGTTCTCCACGTAGAAAGAAATGAATATATCTTGGATAAAGGCCGTCCCCTTGATGCACGTTTCAAAACACCTTCCCCACCACCAATCAACCACATTAAAGTATTTCACGTGTACGGAGAGCAATTGGGTCACTTGGAGTGTCTGGGACCAGACGATCAGGGATGGAGCAAAATCTCCCATGTCTGAACGGGTTTGAGTGACGACCCCCCCCCCGTACACAGTATCAATAAGTCCTAAAATCCCTCTCCACTTCAGTAACATATTGCTTTCTGTTATTTCTGTAAATGAAATGACAGGTTATATCATGTTGAATTCCACCTGCCAAACTATTATCTATTGCCGTTACCTCTCTGAATCTATTTGCAGACTCTCCACCCTCTCTTGATAATTTAATCTCTTGCTTACCACAGCGACATCACCAAACTCAGCATCTGTATATCTGTTCCATCCTCCTGATCATTAATATAGACTGTAAACAGTTGAGAACCAAGTACTGGTTACTCTGTGACCCTACTGGTTCCGTTCTGTCTAATACTGATTGAGACTGATTTATCCTGAGTACCTGCTCCGGTATGATACCCAGTCCTTCCCCATTCCTGTGCAACACAGTCGAAGGGTTGAAAAAGAACAAGCAGCATCTGTGAGGAATCCAACCCCTCGATGAGGCTGATGTCAACGCGCCCTCTGTTCGACTTTCCTGCCATCTCTCCATCCTAAACCCTAGTCTCTTGTTGTAGATTGCGCCACATGAAAAAAAAATCCACTCCATATCTACACATTCAATTATTTTTAGCATTTCACAGACCCCAATGAGCTCTCCTTTCATTCTTATAAACTGGAGAGTATAGGACTAAACTGCTCAATTTCTCTTCATAAGACAAACACTTCAAACAAGGAATCAATCTAATGAAGCTCTTCTGAATTGTCTCCAATGGAAATACCTCATTCTCCAGGACACCCAAACCGTACTCCAGTTGAAGCCTCACATACACCAACACTCCCTACCTTTCTACTCTATCCTTTTACAAATAAACACTGAAAATATGCCTGCATTTCTCATTACTTGCAGTACCGTAAGTAGGTTTTCTATGATATGCAAGCAGACACCCAGATCCCTCTGAACCTTTGAACTTTCTCTCCATTTAGGTAATAATTTGTCTTTCTTTTATACTGGCCAACTTGAATAGCCCCATATTTAATCACTTTAATTTTCCTTGCCGAATGTTGGCCCATTCTCCCAACCTATCCATATCGTTTTAAAATCTCTTGCATCATCATTCCGAAGTAATTTCCCACTAATGCCAGTGTCATCTGAAAATGTGGCATCGTATTTTCTATCCCATCAACGGAAAACAGTAATACCATCGATCGCAAATGGTTGAGGCATGAGTACTGAAATCAATGGCACCCCACAAATTGCATTTGCCAAAAGAAAATGAAACATTTAACCAATATGACTCCATTTTGCTGATTAACCAATCCTCCATCCAAGCCAATAAATTACTCCTAAACCCATGTTTTCTGATGTTACCATTTACTCTTTGGAGAAGCGACATATCCGATGCCTTCTGGAAGACCAGATATGTTCCATCTCCAGGTTTCTCCCGACCCACCTTGTTTATGACATCTTCAAATAACTCAAGCAAACAATTCTAACACGACTTAGCCTTCGTAAAACCCTGTTGACTCTGATGGATTGTGGTTTAACTTTGCAAATGTCCTGAACAATGGACTCGAACAATTTGCCTTAAATTACAATAGTTTATTGTTACACTTTAGTCCCGAATGTATACCATTATTATAAGTTCTGCCCTTTCGAAAACCTTCAAATTTTCTTTGAATTCCTGTTTAATGGGCAAACGTTTTTAAGAGATCTGTTCCAATTGCTGTGTAAGGGCCATGTGTGGCTGAATGGACTCATCATCCTGCTGGTGTACAAACTCGATGGGCTGGCGTCTTTCTAGTGTTGCCATGTTGTCATCTCCAAGGCCAGAATGACCTCCCCCTTTTGATGCTTTAGAGGATTGGGAGATTATGGAATTTTCTGTTGCTGTGTAACATTTTCAGGAGCTGATGGGTCTTCTCATATTTCTCCATAACAGGTGGAAACTCTGAAAGTTCTCCTCATGTATACCGGAGATGGGAGTGTGGGAGTGATTGGTCTTCTCTTGTTCCCATACAAGAGACACGTGTTGAAATTACCTTTTCCTTTCTCATCAAAGAAGTCTCAGATAGTTTTTATCCTTATCCAATTCCCTTGCAATAGGCTCGGTGGGTCTGAATCGCCTCCTGTTATCCCAGTGTAACAATCTCCAGTAACTGTGTGACCACTTCCAGTACCTATGTGACAGACGTTAGGAGGCTGAATGGACTGATCCCGTTGCTGTTTAATAGGATACTGGTGCAGCATGGCCTACTGTTATAGGCTCGAGTGGCTGATTGGCCTCCTTTTGTAAATGTATATCAGGATCCAGGGGCTGAATAGCCTCATCCTGCTTTGATGTAACAGGTTCGAAGGAGTGAATATTCTCCTGTTGTTCCTGTGTAACATGCTGGAGAGCGGAATGGATTCCTCCACTGCCTGTGTAATTCGCTTCACTTGTTGACTCCTTCTGTCATCTATGTTCAAGTCAGAACATCTTTAATTTTTGTAAACTCCAATGGCTACTGGGTCAACCTGATCATCCTTTCCTTATAAGCTAGCACCATAATCGCAGGAATCAGTTGAGGGAACCATCTCTGAGCTGTTTCCAATATAACAAAATATTTTCTTCATTGAAGAGATTAAATCTGTACACACTACTCCAGATGTGATCTTACTTAGGCCCTGTACAGCAGCAGCAACACATTACCAGCCTGCTGTAAGGTTCCCACCCAGGTTAGAGCTGTCTCAGCTCTCAGGGTGAATACAGAGCATTGTTGGAAGATCATTGTCCTTTTCCATTCCACAGAATCACGAGAGATCTGGAGAAATTAAAGTTTGAGGAGATCATAAATGATGTGGCGAGATGATCTCTACCATTAATCTCCCCAAACCCCACGTCGCTCAGATTCCACAGAATCTAGTAAGGTGGAGCGCAAAAACAGCAAGGAGGAGCAAACACTGATGGGAGTTATATATCAAATTGAAAACTGCAATACAAATGCTGGACATGTTATAAAATAGGAAATTAGATATACACATTTGTGGGTACTGCAGTAATAATGTACTGTTTACATTATATCTCAACTGTATTAACCCAAGTGAATGCTAATGCTGGGAAAATGGATCTCATGACCACGTGTGAGATGGTTTACATGAACATTATGTCGAGCACTGAGCTGGAGATCAGGTTATTGAGGAACTGGTGTTGAGTGATCAGAAGAGTTAATTGAAAGGTTTGCTGTAAAGGACCTTTTGGGAACAGTGACCACAATGTATTGGTTTTCTTTTATGCTGTTTAAGTACACAATAGTTTTTGTTTTAGTTGAAGTAACCGTTATAAATCGGAGTCATGCAAGCCATGAAGGTGCGAGGAGAAAGTGGGAACTACAGATGCTGGAGATCAGAGTCGAAGAGTGTGGTTCTGGAAAAGCACAGTCAGGCAGCGTACTAAGAGCAGATACATCGATATTTCAGGCATAATCCCTTCATCAGGAATTAAGCTTATGGGCCAAGGAGGCTGAGGGAAAAATGAGAAGGGGGTGAGGCAGGAGAGAGGTAGCTGGGATTGCAGTAGGTAGATGAAGGTGGGGTTGAAAGAGTTTTCGGTGATGAAGGGAGACAGAACGCCTAATCTGCTGCATCCATTAAATCCAATGTAGTCTTCTTTACATTGGCGAGGCAGGAGGTCAACTTTTGAATGATTGCAGAGAACATCTCTGGGAGAGCCACATTTAACAACTCCATCGCCTTGTGGCTGAGCACTTTAACTCCCCTTCCCACTCTGCCAAGGACATGAGGGTTCTAGACCTGGTCCTTCGCCAATCCCAAGCCAGCAGAATCCTGGAGGAAGAAAGCCTCCTCATCTGCCTTGGGACCATCCAACCACAGGGGATCATAGTGGATTTCCCCATTTCCCCATTTCCCCTAATCCCACCTTATCCCACTCCAACCTTCCAAGTCAGCACCGCCCTTTTGAATGTTCCTATGTGTCCACCTTTCTTTCTATCAATCTGGGCCACACTCCTCTCCGACTATCACTTTCAAACCTACCTTCATCTATCTACTAGATGAAAGGAGGCAGGTTAAAAAAATGCCAAGTGTTGCAGTAAGACAGTGGATTCAGAGAAATGTAGGACCCAGCAAAGGATAACCAAGAAACTGAGAAGAAAATCCGAAAGATAAAAAGCATGCAAACGAAAGAAAAACATGAAGACAGCTAAAAAGCGTCGATCAATATATGAAAAAAATATAAAAACAAGGTGAAATGTGGAACAGTTGGTGTGCGTTCTGGATAATTTATTGCAGAGAACAGAGAAATCGCAGGGAAACGAAACAGTTTCTTTGTGTCTATCTTCATGGAAGAATGTCCAGAAATTCTTCCAGAAATACCAAGTGACCATGGGACTTGTGTAAATAAAGTCTAATATCATTCTTATCAGTGTTGGGGTCATCTTTGAAAAGATAGCTGGATTGAGTATTTATAAATCTGACAGACTAGATGTACTTCATCAAAGAATTTCAGAGGAAGCAGCAATAGACATGTTGATTGCATCGCGGATTTTCTTTTTATTTTGCAACACATTCCCGAAAGTCATTTCGCCAATCTGGATAGGGCAAAGGTTATAAATATTATCCCACAGTTTAAGAAGAGATGAAGATGGAGAGTGGTGAACTACAGACCAGTTATCTTGTCATCCGCAGTCGGGTGTCTGTTGGACTCGATTACAAAGAACATGTTACCAGATATTTAGAAGGGAATAACATAATTGGGGAGTGTGAGAATGTACCGAGGAAAGGAAAACTAGAAGTGGCAAACATTTTTTGGAATGGTTTGAAGATGATTCTTGTGGACATAGGCAATGAAGAACCAATGCATAACGTATAGTTGGATATTCATGAGATCTTTTAAAAAACTCACGCAGTAAGCTCATAAGAAAAGTTAAAGCGAGAGGTATTAGGAAGAACATATGCAAAGAGGAAAGTAAAAATTAGGTTTACATTCATGTGAATGTAATTGAAATAAAGAGGATGTCGTGCATCAGTTGTATCGAGTGTTCATGACACTACACTTAGAGTTATTTGTATCGTTCGGAGTCCCAATCTAAGAAAGAATATATTGACTGCAGAGGAACTGCAAAAGGTCTTATTCAGATTAATCCCTAAAATGGCAAGATTGTCTGACAGGGAAACTCAGCCTGTGATCTCGAGTGTCAAAACATGAGAGGTGATTGCAGTGAAACTTAGAAACATAACTGGGACTGAAGAACAGAGGGGCAAGTACACTTGGCGAGATAAGGGAGAATCCCACGATACTCTACATGGACAAGTAGAACAGAATAATCAACAAACAGTCAGTGTCCATTAGAAACCAAAGGGGCAATCTGCGTGTCAAGCTGGAGAACATTGATGGATTGTTACATGAGACCTTCACATCTATTTTACTTGGGAGAAGGAGGACGCAGGTACAGATTTCAAGAATATGGACTGGAAAATTCTTGAACAGATTGATGTAAAATATGAGCAGGGATTTGAGGTTTTATTCTGTATAAATTTAGTCCAATCTCCATGTCTGAAAGTGTTGTATCTTAGTCGGCTGTTGGGGTCAAGGGAGGAAAGATCCTGACTGAATATTTTAATTCGAATCTGACCATAGGGGAGGTGCCAGAGAACTGGAGAACAGTTAATTCGATGCCACTTCACAGTAAGGGTGGGAGAGATAGACCAGGGAACTATAGACGAGTGAGTATTAGATCACTGTTGAAAATAGGGAAGTAGAAAATTGAACTCCAATCAGAGTCACAAGGTTTGATCAGGGATAATCATCATGACTTTATCAGAAGGAAGTAAAAAATAATGGGTTTGATTGCATTAGTTTGAGCAGGTCAATTGTTTTGTATTGTAGGAAGGCCTTTGAAATGATTTCCACCTGGGAAACTGAAAAATAAAGTAAAACCTCACAATATGAAGCATAACGTGACAAGTAACAAAGAAAATTGTCTTAGTGGCAGGACGCAGGGGATGGTGAGAGAAGGCTGTTTGTGTGACTGGATACCAGTGTCCCCTGGTGTACCACAGGAATAAGTGCTGTGTCCCTTAATTTATTCATTAAAAAAGATGTGAATATGGAGGGGGCTAGGTGGAGAGTGGTGGAGGTGTGATAAGTAAGTGTATGTTTGACATAAAGATTGGCTGGGTGGTTAGCCGTGAGGATGAAGGCATTAAGTTACAGGAAGATGCAGATGATTGGTCAGATGGGCAGATCTATGGCAGATAGATTGTAACCCTGATAAATATGAGGTGATGCACTTTGGAAGAAGGAACCAGACAGGTGAGGACTCAATGAATGGCAGCACACTAGGAAGGTCAGATTGTGCTTCTCAATACATCCCTGAATGTGACTGGACAGGTTAATGGACTAGTTACGAATTGTCCCTTGGGTGTTGTGTTTACTAATCAGGGTGTAGATTATAAGAGCTACACAGGGCTTTGGTTCGGCCAAAATGGAGTACTGTATGTGGTTCTGGGAGCAACATTCCAGGAAGGATGTGATTGTACTGGAGAGGGTGCAGAGGTGATTCACCAGGATGTTCCCTGGGATGGAGCATATAAGCTATGGAGAGAGGCTGGATAAGCTCGGGTTGTTTACTTTGGAGCAGAGAAAGCTGAGGGGGATGTGATTCAGAAGGATAAGATTATAAGCGACACAGACAGGGCAGATAGACAGCAGCTGTTCCTTTTAGTCAAAGGGTCAAGAACAAAGGAGCACACTTTTAAAGTGAAGAGTTTGAGGTTCAGAGAGGATTTAAATATTTATTTTTTTCACCAAGTGTGCGTTGGGTTCTGGGATGACTTCCTGAGAGGGGAATTATCACGAGTAAACTCACGATCGTTAAAAAGTACTTGGACGAGCACTTAGAAATATCATAACATTCCTGGCTATGGGCCTGATGTAGGAAAGTGGGACTAATATAGATCCTGCTGTATATCTGTTGGCACAGAGACTATGCTCCTGTGAGTGCATGGTGTGGAAGGTCAATTATTGAGCAGTTCACGGCAGGAATTGATGAGTTTCTGAAGAGTATATTCACAAGGGTTATAAGAGTGAACTGTAATCACTTGTAAAATTATGTCAATGTGAGAAATATGAGAAAACAAGTGCAGCTTCCTTTCAAACTGAAACCAGAGAATGGAGAATGGAGAATAGGGAAATGGCAGAACTATGAAACCACTACTTCAGTTCTGTATTCACAGAACTTTCTAACAACACTAGGAAAATGAAGTCTGGTGTGGGAAAATGATATAGTACATGGAACATAGAACATAGTAAGTGAATGGTTCAGGAGAAATTATTGGGAGTAAAAATAATGGACATAGACAACTAACATAGATTTATGAAATGGGATTTCAGTTACAGAAACAGACTAGGAGACAAATGAAAGAGAAGCAATGGATGTAAAACATTTGGATTTTCAGAAAAGTTTTGGTGAAGCTCTAAGCCCAGTTTACAAAATCAAATCTGAGTGGATTGGGGCGAATATATGGCCATGTTTCTAGAATGGGACAGCTGACAGGAAGCGGTGAATAGAAATAAACAGACTCGTCAAGCAACAGCCTGACATTGTCTGTAAGGTATGATTATGTGAGTACGGCCATGTCCCAGACTCCCCATCACCTTCCTCGGATATCTCCTTTCTCACCAACAGGACATACACAGCAGGAGTGGCGGTACAGTGGGATACAGTTGGAAGGGAATTGCTCTGGGATTCCTCAAAAGTGACTCCGTATCTCACGAAGTCTCATGGCGTTAGTTTACATATGGGAAAGGAAACCTCCTGCTGATTACCATGTACCAGCCTCTCTCAGCTGATTAGTCAGTTCTCCTCCATGCTGATCAACACTTGGAGGAAGCACTGAGAGTGGCAAGGGCGCAAAATGTACTCTGGTTGGGGGATTTAAATATCCACCACGAAGAGTAGCTCAGCTGCAGCATTACTGATTGAGCTGGTCGGGTCCTAAGGATGTAAAGGCTGGCTGGGTCTAAGGCATGTCATGAAGGAACCAACAAGAGGAAAGTGCATACTTGACCACATCCTTACTAATCTGCCAGATGCTGAAGTATCTGCCCATGTCAGTATCGGTAAGAGTGACCACCGCATAGTCACTGTGAAGACAAAGTCCCACCTTCACACTGAGAGGAACATCTATCATTTTGAGTGGTACTACTAGTGTACTCAATAAGACCAACTTCAAACACATCTAGCAGCTCAAGTCTGGGTTTCCATAAGGTGCTGTGTGTCAGCAATAGCAGTGGAATTTTACTCCCGCACAACCTCATGGCCTGGCATATTCCCCTCACAGCAATTTCCATCAAGCCAGAGAATCAACCTTGGTTCAATGGAATGTGCAGGAGGGCAGGAGCAGCACCAGCCATACCTGACAATGAGGTGTTAGCCTGGTGAAGCCACCAAACAGGACGATGTGTGCACCAAACAGCATAAGCAGTAAGTGATAGACAGAGCTTAGTGATCCCACAAGCAACAGTTCAGATCTAAGCTCTGCAGTCCATCTACTTCTAGTTGAGAATAGTTATGGACAATTAAACAAGTCATTGGAGGAGGAGACTCCACAAGTATTCCCATCCTTAATGATGGATTAGCCCAGCACTTCAGTGCAAAAGATAAGGTTGATGCATTCTTTCGTCAAAAGGACATCTTCAGTCAAAAGTGCTGAATGGATGAAATATCTCAGCCTCCTACAGTGATCCTCAGCAATTCAGTCACCAGTCATCAGCCAATTCGATTCAGTCCACGCAATATTCAGAAACAGTTGGAGGCACTGGATAGTCCAAAGGGGACACATGCTGACAACATTCTGGCAATTGTACTGAAAACGTGTACTGCAGAACTTGTCACTGACCTAGCTAAACTGTTCCAGTATCATTACAACAACATGGAAAATTACCCAAGTATCCCCTAGACATAAAAAGCAGAACAAATCCAATCCCGACCAGTTACCACCCCATCAGTCTACTCTCTATCATCAGTAAAGTGATGGGAGGTGTCAGTGCTTTCAAGCAGCACCTGGCCAACAATACCATGGCCAATGACGCCCAGTTTGGGCTCCACCAGGGCCACTCAGCGCCTGATCTCATTACCTTGATTCAACCATGGGCAAAAGAGCTGAATTACAGAGGTGGGGTGAGAGCGATAGCCCTTTAAATCAAGGCTGCCTTCGACCAAGTGAGGTATCAAGGGGCCTTAGCAAAAATGGAATCAATGGGTGTCAGGGGCAAAATCCCCGCTGGTTAGAATCATACCTGACACGTAGAAAGGTGGTTATGGTTGATAAGGGTTAGTCATCTCAGCTCCAGGACAGGTCTGTAGGAGTCCCTCGAGCAGTGGCCTCAACCCAAACATCTTCAGGGCTCTTGATCAATGACCTTCCCTCTATTATAAGGTTAGAAGTGGGGATGTTCGCCAATGATTGCACAATATTCAGCAACATGTGTGGGTCCTCAGATACTGAAGCAGTCCATGTCCAAATGCGACAAGACCTGGACAGTATCCAGGCTGACAAGTGGCAAGTAATATTGATGCCGCACAAATGCCAGACCGTGACCATCACCACTAAAATACAATCTAACCTGCCCCTTGGCATTCAATGGTGCTACCATCACTGAATCCACAGTGGACTGGAGTGGTTCAATAAGGCAGCTCACCACCACCTTCTCAAGGGCAACCAGGGGCAGGCAATAATTGCTGGCCCAACCAGTCACATCCAGATTCACGACATAAATATTATTTTTTTAAAAATAACAGAGGACGGTTGCTGAGATATCACAGGGATCGGTGCTCGGGCTCCAGCTGTTCACAATACCCATTAAACATTTGGTTGTGGGAATCAAATACAATGTATCCCAACCTGCTGACAGAACTAAAGGATGTTGGATTGTGAGTAGGTGAGGAGGTTGTAAAAAAACTTCAAGGTGACAGACAAGTGGAGTGAATGGGCAAATACGTGGCAGATGGGGAGCAATGTGGGTAGAGGTGACGGTGTGTCCTTTGATTTGAAGCCTATCATTTGAAACGGGATTGTTTGAAACATGTTGATCTACAAAGGGACGAATGCTCCTTTTTGTTGTTTCCTTCTGCGCAGCCCTCCGAGGTCCCTGCAGCACAGTGAGGGCTGAACCCAGAAGGCAATACTGGGAATGGCATTCACACGCTGTCCAGTGTACATAGTCCAACCCAGTGGGGAGCTGTAACATTGCAAAGGATTTAGATATCCCTGTAGACCAGTCACTGAAAACAATATTGCAGGAGTAGAAAGCAGTTAGGAAGGTAAATGGGTGTTGACCTTCATTTCAGGAGTAATGGTGTCTTACTGCAGCTGTTCAGGGTCTTAGTGAGACCCCATCACGAACATTGTCCAGTGTTGTGTGCAGTTTTGGCCTCCGTACCTAATAAAGGGCAACCCTGACATTGAGGGAGAGCAGTGAAGGATGACCAGACTGATCTCTGGGATAACAGGCTTGTTGTGGGAGCAGGGTTTGGGGCGTTTGGGCCTGTATTCTATGGGCTTTAGGAAAATGAGTGGAGATCTCAGTGAGATATATAAAACTCTAACAGGGTGAGACAGATTGGAAGCAGGGATGATAATTCCCCTGGCTGGGACGTCTAAAACAAGGGGCCACAGTATTAGATACAGACAGGCTATTCTGCATTCAGATGCCAATAAATGTCTGCCTTCAGAGACCGTTGAACCTGGGGAATACACTCGAACCATGACACTGAATATAAATACGGATTTAGAGACAGTAAATGAATGGTGGGAGAGCAGGAGTATGGTGTGGTAATAAAGGGCAAGCCATCATTATATTGCATTGGGAGCAACCTCAATGGACCAAAGGGACTACTGCACTTGCTAATTTATAGCTTCCCAAGGTTAATCACATTAACGGGAATATTGATTGCGTGGGATAAGTGCATTGTGGAGATATTTGAACATGAACAACAATGAGGACGGCTCAATGTGTTGCATGGCCTACTCCATTCCCGATGTTTCTGTGCAATCTGCGGGAAAGCTCAGTAAATGCTGTCACAAGCTCTCAGATGTTAGGAAGGAGGTCTCGGAAGGGTCAACAGGACTGTGTTCCTGTTTCCTTTTTCCGATACTGAGGCTGGGGCTGGGTGTTCTGTCTGGGTTTATCATTTAAGACCTCAGAGTAGTTTGATACAATAGAGTGTCTTGCTTGGCCGATTCAGAGATCATTGAAAAGTTTTATCACAAGTATATGTGTCTGCAGTCATGGATAATCACAGATAACAGCCTCCAGTCTGACAAGGATCCTTCCACTAAACCCTCTGCTTCCTACCATCAAGCCAACTGTGTATCCAATTGGCCTGTTCCCCCAGCATTCCAAGTGATGTAACCTTACAGAGCAGCCTGCCGTGTGGAACCTGAACATAGGCCTTACTGAAATCCATGGAGACTACGTCTACCGCTCTGTCCTCGTCAACCTTCCTCGTAACTTCATCAAAGGACTCTAACAAATTTGGGAAGCATGATCTCCCAATCACAATTTTATGCTGACTGCTCTGAATCAAACCCTGTGTAAGTAATGGGTGCAGTCAATGGTATGCTGTCCTTCATTGTAAGATGATCCGAGTACATACGTAAAACCATCTTCCTGCTGTTGTAGAGCCTTGCTGAGAGAGCATTAGGGGCACTCTCTAGAGATTTGATCTCCTTTGTAAGGAATGATCTCCTTACCACAGATAAGGGTGATGGTAACATGAGGACAGAGTAAAGAAGCTGAGTGTTTAATCTGGAGAGCTGTGAGAGATGAAAAAATGGTGACGCTGAAACACGAGGAGTGGCAGCGATCAATTATTTCCAAAAGAGACATTGATAGGGAGAGAAATTCCATACTTTACCCAGGATTGATTGGTTTGATTTATCGTCACGTGTACCTCAGTACAGGGAAACACTTTGTTTATGAGCAGTGGAGGAAGATCATAGTAAGCATGGCCAGACAGATCATCGGGTGGAAATAGACTTGGACAGAGTAAGGCATACAGGTTACACTGAAAAGGACGTGCACTAGACAAGATCAACATGAACAAGATCACCATTATTTGAACTTAGAGAGTCCATTCATCAGTCTAACGTGACTTTCCTAATAGTTTATATGCCTAAATTAACTCTCCTCAAGTTATTGTGCAGTCGGCGTGTGAACCCTGTACTGAACATCAGGTTATTCACAATCCCCAACAGCAGCCACAACACCTTCCCTCTGAAACAGGTAGCCATTCCCACAATCTTCCGCCCTACATAGAGAACAACAGGCTGTCTTCTTGGATATGGAAGGCGCCTTCTTGAGACTTCACACAAGACATATGGCTTCCCTCCTCACCACTAGAAAACCACGTTAAAGTCCCACGTGTATATCATAAGCAACGGAGCCACGAGGAACAATGTCGAACAGTCTGTCTGTGCAGCCTCTGCTCCAATTGTTCATCATGTTGGAGCATCAATCTGGAGACACTTAAGACTGCCGATGCTGGAGATCAGAGTTGATTGCTGGAAAAGCACCGCAGATCAGGCAGCATCTGAGAAGCAGGAGAATCGATGTTTCGGGCATAAGACATTCATCAGGAATCAGCATCAATTACCACATTCTGCCCCCGTGTAAGTGCATTGAGGTGGGAATGGCCTCCTGGTGTTCCTGTGTAAGTGTCTCAAGGGACTGACTGGCTTCTTCCTCGTCCGATTGGATAGGGCCAAGGGCCTGAGTGGGTTACCCTGGTTCCTGTTTAACAGCTCGTTGTGCTGACAAGTATGACAATGCTGCAGCTTTAAGAGGTCATTTTTATCCTGGTTTCTTTTAAGAGAGAGATTGAACGATCGTTACCAAGCTGGCTAGTTAAGACCACTTGAGTAAACAGCTAGCGAGGCCTTAGTTTAATTTTAATGCAGCCTGAATGGGTGTGGCCAGCTCTCACAGATTAGGATCTCTGGGTTTTGATTTCTCAGTAACATCAGAAACGATTGGGGTCTCCACAGAGTTGGAAACTTCAGGGAATGTTTCCTGGTTGGTACTCTCTCTGAATTTTCTCTTGATGCTGTTTTCTATTCCTGAATGTTCCTTTTTGCCAAGGGCTGTGTTTATGCGAGTCCTATGTTGGACGAGTTCATTAGTAATTGCTCCTAGATCTATTATTCGGTTTAGTTGCCCAGTAGAATTACGTTATTCTAAATTCCTCTTTCTTTGGTTTTGTTTTATCTTTCGTGATTAAGTAGATGATGTTTTGCTTTCCACCGAGTAGTTTGACCTGTCGCATTGCATCTGGAACAGACACTTTCCATCTCCTTTAAAATAAGAAAACATTAGAGTCTCGGCTACCGCCTTGAAATGTTTTCGAGGGGCTCTGGTATGCCCCTTCACACTAGACTCCTTCTCTTCCTGAGTAATAGGCTGGAGGCACTGTTCTACTCTAATACTGTCAATAGGCTGAATGGCTTCCTCATATTCCTATGAAACCAGCGTTAGGTGCTGAATGAACTCTTCTTTAACTGTGACAATGTGCAGTGTCAGGAAGTGCTGTTATATGAATGTTATGGACACTTTAACAGCACACGCCTCAATGGAGTCTGGGTCTTGGTGCACATGGACACAAACCAGTTCAGGAACTGACTGGGGATAAAATGTTCTGAACAATGTGGAATCTTCAGTGACGATCCCCACTTCTGACCTTATGGTGGGGAGGATGGGGGTGATGGTGGTGGCAGGGAGACATTGATAAAGTAGCTGAAGATGTTTGTGAAGAAGAAGCTACCCTGAGGATCTCCCACAGAGGTGACCCAGGACTGAGATGATGACCATCTTCCTTTGTGCCATGTTTGACTCCAAACACTGGAGAGTTTACTCTGAGTCCCATTAAGTCCAGTTTTGTTAAGCTCCTTGATGTCAATAAAAGTCATCCATTGTCTTGATATCAGGGCCAATCCTTTTTACCTTAACCCTTGAGTCAACCTCGTCTGTTCATATCAATAGGCCATGGTAGAGGAACAGCACGTGTTTTCTTCAAAAAAATGGTGTTGAATGTCAGGATTTCTCTTCTCAAGAGTGTTGGGGAGCAAGATGACTGAAAATATTTGAAGAGGAAGTAGATGGATATTGACCTGTCAGAGAGTTGAGGGCTATGAAGAAATGGGTTTGAAAGAATATTTCAGACCGAGAGCAGATCAGCCATGATCTTAGTGAAGGGCAAGGCAGGTTTGGGGAGTGAACACCTGCCCCTGTTTCTGATGTTCTCCCATTCTGTTATTGGAAAGTTAGTGGGTGTTATTTTCATGGATGTTCTGTTATTGAATGTTTCAGTCAGGGAGACCAGATGATTTTGTGAGCCATCGTTGGGTGAGGTATATGGGCTGTATTCACAGTGAATCTCGGTCTACAACATGACCAACAAATGAATCACAAGTTGCAGAGAGGGGAAGCTCTGGAAAGAGAGATGAGAGGCCTCTTTCATACCCAGCCTGGGCTTCCCAATTACATTTCCCAAATCATGTCAAACCGTGTGGGACAGTCTTGAAGGGCCGAATGGTCTCCTCTGTTTCTGTGCACCAGGTTATAGGAGTAAGTAGCCTCCAACTGCTCCTGTCAAGTAGGTTTGAGGGGCTGAATGGAACACAGGAACATGGGACTGAGGAGCAGGAGCGGGTCATTAGATGTGTTGAGCCTTCTGCATCAGACAGTAAGATTGTGGCTGATCAGGTTGTGGACTCAGCCCCACTTTCCTGTCTCCATCCCATTATCCATGGCTCACTTCTCTGTCAAATATTTACCTAACGCAGCTTTCAATCAACATGAACATAAGGCACGATAAACTTCCAGCGAATAGAATTATGACTTGAAAGGTCCTGTCAGAATTTTTTGTCATCCTTCTTATAGACTCAGAGAGTCATACAGAACGGAAACAGACCCATTAGTCCACTCTGTTCACTCCGATCAGATATCAAATCTGATCTAGTCCCATTTGCCAGCATTTGGCCAATATCCTGCTCTTTCAGATACTTTTTAAATGTGCGATTGTAATCGCCATCACCACTTCCTCTGACAGCACTTCCTGTACACGCACCACTCTCTGTGTGAAACATTTACCTTCACGTCCCTTCTAAATCATTCGCCCTCTCCCCTTCAACCTATGCCCTCTTGTTCTGGAACCCCCGATCCTGGTGGAGCAGAACGTGGCTGTTCAGAATATCCATGCCCCTGATGGTATTATAAACCTCTATAATGTCACCCCTCAAACTCTGACACTTCTGGAGAAAGCACTTCAAACTAATCAACCTCTCACTGAAGCTCAAACCTCCAATCCTGGAAAATCCATGTAAGTTATTTCTGCAGAAAACCGAGTTGTACGCATTATTCTTAAAGTGGCCTCACCAACATCCTGTACAGATGTAACATGCCACCACAACCCCAATACTCAATGCTCTGACTGATTATGGCAAATGTGCCAAATGTGTTCTGCACCACACTCTACCTGCAACTCCACATTCAAGGAACAATATATCTGCAGCCTTATGTCCTTTTTTTCCACAACACTCCCCAGGACCTTACCATAAAGTGTATAATTTCTGCCCTGATTTGCCTTCCCAAACTGCATAACCTCATATTTATCTAAATTAAAGTTCATCTGTCCATCCTTGCCCCATTGTCCCATCTATTTGTAGTCTCGTTGCACTCTGAGATAATCTACTACACTACCTTTCTGATGTCATCTGTCAACTTACTAACTATGGCCCAATATTCACATCTACATTCTTTGCATAAATGATGAAATGCAGTGAACTCAGTACTGATTCTTACAGCACACTGCTGCTCACAAGCCTCCAGGCTGAAAAATACCACTCTTCATTCAAGGCAATTGTGACTCGCTTCCTCTGTATCCCATCTGACTGAAACTTACTATCTGTCTACCAATCAGAATGAACTACTCGCTATGAAGAGAGGCTGAGTAGGTTAGATTTATTTTCACGAGAAAAAATGAGGTTGAGGGGGGACCTGATTGAGTTTTACAAAATCTTGAAGGGTATAGACAGTGTGGATGCAAACAAGCTTTTTTCCAAAGTGTAGGATTCAATAACGAGAGATCGTGCTTTCAAGATGAGAGGTGGGATCTTTAAGGGGGATACACGTGGTACGTACCTCATACAGAGGGTGGTGGGCGTTTGGAACGCGTTGCTAGCAGAGGTGGTAGAGGCAGGCACGGTAGATTCATTTAATATGCATCTCGACAGATGCATGAGTAGGTGGGGAGCAGAGGGATACATGTGTTTAGGAATTGATCGACAGATTTGGACAATACATTTGGATAGGATCAGGGTTGGAGGGCTAAGGGCTGTAAATTTTCTTTGCTCGCTGTTGTTTAAATGAACACCTTGCTGAAGTCCATATAGACAATGTCTACCAAACTGCCTTCATCAATCTTCTTTGTCACCTCTTCATAAAACTCAACCAAATTAATAAAACATGATTTCCCATGCAGAAAGACACGTTGTCTACACCCATCAGCCCTTGCGTTCCCAAATGTATGTAAATGCTATCACTTTGAAACCCCTCCCACAACTCACCCACCACTGACATCAGGCTCACCGGTCTATCGTTCCTCGGCTTTTTGGGTCACTGTTTCCTTTTCTAGTCCCACTGCTCCACTGCTCACAACAAATGTTAAATGGAACCAGATCGGTGATATGGCCGATGATATTGGTCTCAGACTGGGTTAGGGTCAGTTTTAGGAACAAGGCAGGCTAGTTTATTTAGTCTGCTAAAACAACACGTTTATGATCCAGAGCAATGTTATTCAAACTATGATGGAATGATTAATGGCAAACTGTTTGGGTATTGCAAATATATCATCAATATTTCGGTTTCTAAAAGTACTGACACACACACACACACACACACACACACACTACACACACATACAGATAAACGAAATCTCTGCAATTTTAACTTGAAAGAACTCTGTTCAGATATTATTGGAACTCATGACAAAAGGAAAAATTGTGAGATTGTCCAAAACATTATTCTGCTTCTGAAGATATTGGACTCACGCAGTTGCTAGCAATGGAATTTCATCCTGGGAGAGTTGGATTTAGCTGAATTCCCTTTGCTTTAGGCAGTGAGTAGTTTCCAATGAATTTTGGTCAGGGAGCACCCAAAGGGTAGCACGGTGGTTCGCACTGATGCCTCACAGCACCAGGGACTTGGGTTCGATTCCAGCCTTGCGTGACGGTCTGTGTGGAGTTTGCACATACTCCCCTTGTCTGTGTGAGCTTCTAATGGCTGATCCAGTTTCCTACCACAACCTCTGTAGGTTAGGTGGATTGGTCATGCCAAATTGTCTGTAGTGTTCAGAGATTTCTAGGTTACGTGCAATAGTTAGGGGAATGGGTTGGTATGGACTTGTTGGGCCGAAGGGCCTGTTTCAACACTGCAGGGATTCTATAAAAATAAGAATGGTAACGATGAATGTAGAGATATTTTAGCTCGCACATATTGTTGTGATGAGGAACAATGAAGGAGAGAGATTGCAATAGGCTGTTCCTTCTCAGGCAGATTACATTTTCTCCCTCTCTGAGTTGAATCACACAGTAATGTCACCCTCTCCCAAACTGGACCATGTGAGGTCTCCTTGTACATTGTCCAAACTATGTCTCCATCACATTCCCTGCTCCATGCAGGTGCATCGTTGCTGCTGTCATACACAGAGCCATACTCTTAGCAGGAAATTACCTCGTTCGATTTGAAATATGTTTGCGTGGCCCTGCATCGTTAAAAAATAAAATGTGTAATTTATTCAGAATACCTGTGTTAAAATGCAACATTTTAACAAATACAGGAATTGCTGGAAAAGCTCGGCAGGTCTGTCAGCATCCAGATGCGTTTTTCATGCTGTAGTTGTACCAGCCTCCACCACTTCCTCTGGCAGCTCATTCCATACGCACACCACTTTCTGTGTGAAAAGGTGCCCTTTAGGCCTCTTCAAAACCTTTCCCCTCTCGCTTTCAAACAATGCCCTCTAGTTTTGGACGCCCCTAACCTGGGGAAAAACCCTGACTACTCACCCTATCCATAACCGTTCGGATTTTATAAACCTTTATTGCTGCGAAATGTGACTCCAATCAACATGAATAGCTGTACTTTCAGTCATCCCGGGCCTAAATTGTGAAGTGCCATACTGACACCTCTTCCTTCTCCATCAAGTCACAATTCTAAATCCATTTTAATCAGTTTGTTCAGATGTTTCACGAGATACATCTGTGAGCTTTACACCTAGACCTTTGTGCCCGGAGGTAGGGACTAGCATCACTCAGCAATACCCATAAAGCTGTAACCTTATTCTCCTGTGTGTTTGTTCATCAGCCTGTTCTGTCATGCTGTGACATACCTCTGCAATAGGCAGGACTTGAATCCAGGCCTTCTAGTCCAGAGCTAGGAACACTACAACACAAGTTCAGGAATTGGAATCAAATCCAAAGTTCTGGCACAGAGACAGGGACATGACCCACCACACTACCATCCCCAGATTTTGGGTCATATTTTAGTGCCCTCTTTCAGCTCGGTCTGGATTTATTATAATCAGGTTACCATTACTGAACTACACAAAACATTTTGTATTGTTTAAAAAATGCAAGATATTTGTCTCAACTGTAGGATATTGAGGGTATGTGCTATGCCATAGAAGTTAACTATGAACATCTTTAATTGCTATTATCTGTAGTCTGCAACATTAGGGAAAGAAACCTGCAGAGACACTCTGCACAATGAAGGGTCTCAAATAGTAAGATATTACTGAACACCACAGACGAAGGAAGAGTTTAATTTCTGGTCCTAAAACACCGATCACTATTAACCAGCTCTAACGTGTGACTGCCTCTTCCTTCAAGCCATGAAATGACACCAGGCCGCTGATTACTGTCCAGCCTCTCCTCCCCACTGACTGTGTCTGCAATCTGTCCCTCCTACCCCTAACCACACAAGGCAAACCAAGGTCAGGGTCTTGTGAAAATCAAGGCCGGAGTGTGCAGGCATCCTGGAGAGGGATGGGCATTTTAAAATTGAAGGGGGAGGGGGAGGTGGCAGTAATATCACACACTGGGCTGAGGGGTGGCTGATGGTGTTTAGTTTGGATTAATGCGAGGTATTGGATTTGGTAAATCAAACAAGAGTAGGATCTATACAATTAAAAGTAGGGTCTTTGGCGGTGTTGTAGGACAGAGACCTAGGCCGTCAGGTATAATTCTTTATAATTTGCATCTTATACAGATAGTGTGGTTAAGAAGCTGTTTAACAAACTTCTCTTTATTGGTCAGACCTTTGAGTATCGGAATTGGGACGTCATGTTGAGTTTATACGGGATATTGGTGAGGCCTCTTCTGAAATACTGTGTCCAGTCCGGTCACTCTGCCCGCTCATTTCATGGGCACACCACCCTCTGGGTGAAA
The DNA here is from genome assembly GCF_047496795.1 of Chiloscyllium punctatum. NCBI lineage: Eukaryota > Metazoa > Chordata > Chondrichthyes > Orectolobiformes > Hemiscylliidae > Chiloscyllium > Chiloscyllium punctatum. The sequence goes on along the minus strand of NC_092745.1, from coordinate 5,731,602 downwards.
AAGCTGCCCTTAGGTCACTTTTAAATGTTTCCCCTCTCACATTAAGCCTATGTCCTCTTGTTTTGGACTCCCCGTTCCCTTAGAAAATACCTTGACTATTCACTTTGATATTATCAAGCAGGAGAGGGTTCAGAAGAGATTAACGTAGATGTTGCTGGGAATGGAGGGAGTGAGCTAGAGGGAGAGGCTCGGTAGGCTGTGACTTTTTTAACTGGAGAGTATGAGATTGAGGAGTAACTTTGCAGAGGTTTACTAAATCACGAGGGGTACAGATAAACTGAAGGGCTGGTGTCTTTTCCCTAGAGTTGGGGATTCAAAACTGAGGGATATTTTAAGGTGCGAGGAAAAAGATTTACAAAAGTCATGAGAGGTAAATATTTTAGACAGAATCTGGCTTGTGTTTGGAATGAACTTCCAGAGGAAGTGGTGAAAGCAGGGATAATTACAACGTTTAAAGGACATTTAGATCAGTCCATGGATAAGACAGCAGTTTGGATGGTGCGGTGAGCAGCTGCCCTCTCCCTCCCCTTCTCTGAATGAATCCCTGTTGGTTTTCACCCTCTGTCAATGCCAGTGCAATGGCGTGGGTAGGCCAGCAGAGGGTGGCATTTCATCACTTTAAGCACCACAGAGACGGCCAGACCTGCCCCACATGGAGACACACAGATACACACACGGGGATGGTTCGGGCACGGCGTGAAGCTCATCTGGTAACTTAAACTAACTGTAAAGAAATGCTCAATTCGCCTCGTAAACTGTTAAAATATGAGGGGTAGATCTGCAAAATTCCACTGTTTAAGTAAAAACATCAATTTATTTCTTCACTCTTAAAATGAACATGTTACATCAACTATTCACAATTCTGGAACCCCCTTTCTCTTAACTGCTTATTACCCGACATCAGCTCTACAGCAATATACTGTGTGGGTCTGCCATCTTCTCATATCACAGATGCTTGTAAGCTCTCAGTTCAGAACAGCATTCCCTCTCCCTTAAAGGTACAGTACACGGTTTCAACTTCATCACATTATACCCTGATGAATATCGATAAGTGGTACCTATCCGGATTTCTCTTGCTCTGTGGTTTGTCAATATTTCATCTACTCTGTCTCGTATGTGTCAGGATTTTTGTTGCTCCATTGATACCATGTCATTATTCGACTCTGTCCATAGGAATATATCAGTATTTCACTTGCTCACACTCGTGTATGTGGGGTAGGATTTCAGTTGTTTCATGGGGACTGTGACACTATAACAATCTCAATGTTTGTAGATGGCACCAAACCTGGAAGAACTCTGAAGTCTATGGAGGAGAGTGCGGAACTCTAACAGGACAATCAAACGTTGATGTAGTGTTCAGCTTTATGGCAGATGGGGATTAGTGCAGAGCTGTGTGAGGTGATACACTTTGGTAGGAAAGACAATGAAAGACAATTGAAAACAGGCTGTGCCGTTATAAAGGGGCTGCAGGAACAGAGGGCGCTGGGTGTATATGAGCACAGATTGCTGAAGATATCAGGACAAATGGGGAGAGCAGTAACAATCACAGATTAGTTTCAGTATCTGAGCTGTTTACAGGGGGAGGTGTGGGAGGGAGTCACCGTGCTCGCTTCCTGGGAGGTGGTGGTGACGATGTGTTGTGAGCCCACCCTCCTGCCCACCGAGACCGTGGGGATTCCATTTGTACCAGCTCGACACAAAAGGGAGATGGCATCAGTGCCACGGCTTCTAAGTTGGTCCGGGGGAAACGGAGCTGCCAGTGGGTTTAAAGTGAGAATTGTCCTTCACTGAACATTGCTCCTTACTCGGTCGGTGGGACGTGGGTGTTTCAGAATCTCCACACGAGGCGTCCCTGTCCTCTCCGGCTCGTACCAGGGTACTCCCCACATGGCGGGGGAGGGGGTGAGGAAACGGATATCGGGCACTCCACCACCCGGATAGGCACTTTCTGTCCTATTCCAGGCTGTTTCTCCTGGAAGGGGAGAAAGGCAGGGAGGGAGGGTGGGAATGGGTGGTCCTGCGTTAGTGCTGGTGTCGGTGGGGAAACATGGGGAGGGGTTCAGAGGGAGTCAGTTCACAGTATTGTATCCATGCAGTGCTGTTGCTGTGGGTAAAGTGGAGAGGGGAGAGAGAGAGAGAGAGAGAGATGGGTTGGAGGGGAAGGTGCTGCATGCAGCAGTGAGAGTGGTGGAGCATGAGCCTTGTTTGGCTTTAGGTGCTATAACAGATATACAGTGAGTGTGAGGGAGCAGAGAGGACACAGTGACCTTTAATGCAATGATGTGGTCAGTGCAGCTCCCCGTGCTGGATGGATATGTGTCTGGATTAGTGGTGCTGGGAGAGCACAGCAGTTCAGGCAGCATCCAAGAAGCAGCGAAATCGACGTTTCGGGCAAAAGCCTCGTTTGCATCGTTTTTACCTTTTACCTGGATGGATATGTAGCTTGTGCACAGTACATGATGTTGGTGGGGTGGATAGAGGGGGAAAGGTGATGGACAGGTCAAGGAGTTCCCCACAACGTTCTGTCCCTGACATTCTATAACTGACATTCCCCGGAACGTTCTGTCCCCGACATTCTATAACTGACATTCCCCAGAAAGTTTTGTCCCTGACATTCTATAACTGACATTCCCCGGAACGTTCTGTCCCTGACATTGTTTGTGAACGGCCGGACGTCAGTGAATTGAACAAATGATAAGATCCCGAGGGAAGAGATCCCGTTCCAGGGAGAAGGACACACTGTTCCGAAGGCCCCTCAGGCAGTTAAACGGGTGAATACGTTTTCCCTGCGTTTACATTTCTCCACGACACAGGATCGACCACAATTTCGACCAAAATACAGGAATTCCCAAACTCCGTTTGTCTTCAGGAAACTGGGAGAGAATCCTTCAGGACAGCAACGTTTCCACCCTCCGTATTAGGAACTGGGAAGGAGTGACCTGTGTCTGCTCTTGAGGGATCGAGTGTGTGGGAATGTTCTAGAAACCATCTGTCCTTATGGATGTGTCTCGGTGCGTTTGGGGAGGGAGGGTTTCTTGTGGTTTATGTCACATTTTTGTCAGTAATTCCGACCTTCCCATTTGTTATTCCAGCTCCAATTATTTTAATAAATCCCTGAATACAGGGACACATTTGAAAATCTCACTGGGTCCCCGATCAAACGGGTCCCTTTGCCTCCAGGCTGATGGATAATGGGTTTGTTTTCCTTCCTCACAGTTAACGTAGTGACCATCTACGTCCTGCTTTATAAAGATTGTGGATTGTCTCCATGTGTCAGACGTTACCTGGGGGCCATGGCAGCGGCGGATCTCCTGGTCATTATCCTCGACCTGATCCTGAGACACATTCCCATTGTTTATTGGGAACAGTTTTATTTCCTGAGGTACTCCGTCCCCGTGTGTAATATCCACGCCATCCTGCTTTATGCAGCCACTGACTGCTCTGTCTGGTTCACCGTCACTTTCACCTTTGATCGGTTTGTGGCCATTTGTTGCCAGAAGCTGAAAAGTAAATATTGCAGTGAGAAAACGGCGGCTGTCGTTCTGGGAGCAGTGACTGTGCTGAGCTGTTTAAAGAACATTTCCTGGTATTTTATGCTCGGGGCTCGGTATTGGCTGGCGAACGGCCCCTGGTTTTGTGAGGTAACACACACTGTTATATTCTCCATTGTCTCGGTCACAATCGAGTTCCTCCAACACATTCTAACCCCGGGTGTCCCATTTCTCCTGATTCTGCTGCTCAATGTTCTCACCGTCAGACACATTTTAGTGACCAGCAGAGCCCGCAGGAGACTCCGCGCTCACACCAATGGGGACGCTGAGTCTGACACTGAAATGAGAAACCGAAAAAAATCCATCATTTTACTGTTTGTGATCTCGGCCAATTTCATCCTGTTATGGTCAATGTTCATGGTGCGTTCCATATGGGGCCGGATGAATGGTATTGGGTATCGGTCTGTGTATATCCATACCTTTGTGCAGGAATTGGGCTTCATGCTGCAGCTCCTCAGTTGCTGCACAAACACCGCGATTTATGCCGTGACACAGACTAAGTTCAGGCAGCAGCTGAAGAATGTGTTGAAATATCCCTTCACCCAAATCCATCCATCCATCAAATTCCCTCATTAATCACACCATCCGGGATTTTCTCATTTCAGTTCAGTGTTTCAGCGATGGAGCAGCCTGTCACGATGGTAACAGACTGAGGGTAGCGCTGGTTTGTCCATCCTTATCCCCCAGGGGGGTTACAGGGAAACATTTCAGTGTTTCTCACAACTCAGGGGCCAGTGAGAAAAGGCACCATCCCACTGACTGTATCCATCATTGCCATTTGTAAACAATAAAAATGTTGATGAAAGCGTGCCGAGCAGCAGAGTGACCGATGTTGTTGTGTGTCTGTGTGTTGGAGAAGTTGAGCTGGAGAGAGACAGACTCTGCCCCAAGTCCTGGTCCTCAGGGAAGGGGAGGGCACCGGGCCCTGAGCTCAGGAGCTGGGTTTAACGCCCTCTGTCCCCCCCACTCCAATCTGGCGGCCCCATTTCCTCTCCCACACTCTACCTCCACAATTCTCTCCCTCTCTCTTTTCCACCACCTCTGGTCTTCATTCTCCCTCATCCCCCTCTCTCACACACACCCCCAAAACTGGTTTCTCCACCTGCCTCCATTCTTCCCTCCCCCGCTCCCCCTCACTCTCTCTCTCTTTTGACGCCTCTGTCTCCCTTCTGCTATTCCATCTCTACCACATTCCCCCCCCCTTCTCCAATATCCCATCCCCACCATCGCCCACGCAGCCTCACCACCAACACCCCAGTCTCTGGGTCAGAGGGGAAGTAAAGGACCAGGGAGACAGTGTGTGGCAGATAGACAGGGAGGGAGGGAGAGAGATTCAGCCGAAGAGAAACGGAAGGAGGTGGAGAGAGAGAGAGAGAGAGAGTCACCGAGGAAGTGGGATCGAGAGTGGGAGAAGGTGGAGAGAGAGTGAGGGGCAGGGAGAGAGAGGGGCAAGAGAGAGATAGGGTGAGGAAAAGAAAGAGAGATACACGGGAGGAGACAATGAGAGTGAGGGTTGGGAGAGAGAGTGGGCGAGAGAAAGTGTGAGACTGAGAGAGGGGTGAGGGAGGGGGCAAGAGAGAAAGGGAGAGAGAGAGACGGGACGAGAGAGAGAGAGACGGGATGAGAGAGAGAGAGAGCGAGGGCGAGAGAGAGAAATGGTGAGAGAGAGCAAGGGCAAGAAGGAGACGGGAGTGTGTGGGGGGTGGTCGAGAGAGAGGGGGGCAGGAGAGAGAGAGGGTGAGAGCGAGCGTGAGGTGCAAGAGTGGACCAGACAGAGCGAGAGGGAGGGAGGGAGAAAATGGGTGAGAGAGAGAGGGAGAGTGATCAAGGGAACGATAGAGGTGGGTGAGACAGAGAGAGAGAGACGGGCGAGAGAGAGTGACAGGGAGAGGGGTGACAGAGGAAAAGAGGTTGTGAGAGCGAGAGAGAGGGGATGAGAGAGCGGGAATGAGGGAGAGAGTTTGTGAGAGACGGGGGGAGAGTGAGAGAGAGGCGACTAGCGAGTGAGAGAGATGAGAGAGAGGGGGCGTGAAAAAGAGTGATAGAGAGAGACAGAAAGAGAGGGGCTAGAGAGAGAGAGGAGGCGGGAGTGGGAGGGAGGGTCGACAGAGACAGAGAGAGAGGGAGAGCGAGAAAGAGAGAGAGAGATGAGAGAGGGCGACAGGCTTGAGAGAGGAACAGAGGGTGCGAGAGCGAGAGTGAGATGGGATGAGAGCGCAAAGGAGGGAGAGATGTGTCGAGAGAGAGAGGTCAAGAGTGATAGAGGGGAGTGAGAGATGGCGACAGGGAGAGGATGACAGAGAGAGAAGCCATAATGAGAGAAAGAGTCGCAGAGAGATGAAGAAAGGAGTTGAGCAAGGGGGAGAGAGTGTGCATGAGAGAAACAGCGAGAGAAAGAGGAGGCGAGAGTGAGAGGTCAAGATGGAGGGAGAGAGGGGGAAGATATGAAAGAGAGTGCGAAAGAGAGAGGGAGAGAGATGGTCGAGAGAGAGGATTGATAGAGAGAGAGAGAGAAGGGGGCGGGATAGAGAGAGAGGGCTACAGAGAAAGAGAGGGGGGATTGAGAGAGAGAGGCTGCGAGAGAGGGAGAGGGAGCGAGAGATAGGGGAGAGCGAGAGGGAGAGATGGGGGAAGTGAGAGGTAGAGAGAGAGAGGAGGCAAGAGACGGAGGGAAGGCCATAAGAGACAGATAGAGAGAGCCAGACAGAGACAGAGAAAGAGGGATGAGGCAAGATTGAATGGGGAAGACAGTGGTGAGAGAGAGAGAACAGACAGGGGCCAAAGAAAGAGAGGTCCGACAGAGAGAGGGGCGAGAGAGAGGGGGGGTGGTGGTGATAGACAGAGGGATAAAGAGAGAGAGGGAGAGAGCGAGAGAGGGAGAACGAGAGAGAGAGAGAGAACGAGAGAGAAAGAGAACGAAAGAGAATGAGAGAGAACAAGAGAGAGGGAGAAAGGTGCAAGAGAGAAGGAAAGAGGGGGCAGATACAACAGAGAGAGTGAGAGAGCAAGAGAGAGGAGAGAGCGAGGGATGGCGACAGTGAGAGAGTGAGTGAAATAGAGCAAGAGAAGAGAGGGACGACAGAGAGAGAGAGCGAGGGGGAGAGAACGAGGGGGAGACAGAGGGGATAGAGAGGGGGAGAGAGTGCGAGGGGGAAGGGAGGGGGATACAGAGAGAGAGAGACCACGAGCAAGTGAGCGAGGGAGAGCGAGACAGACGGGGAGAGCAAGAGAGAGGAGGGCAGAGCGAGAGATGGGGGCAAGCTAGAGACAGAGGGATGAGAGAGAGGGGTGCGAGACAGAGAGGAGATGAGGGAGGGAAGACTGACAGAGATAGGGAGAGAGAGAGAGCAACAGACAGACATACAGAGAGATAGAGTAAGAGTGAGAGAGAAGAGGTGAGAGAGGAAGGGAGGACTAAGAGAGAGGAAGAGAGAGAGACAGACAGACAGACAGAGCACGAGTGAGTGAGCGAGAGAGAGACAGTGTGAGATGAGCGAGAGACAGGAGCAAGAGAGGGAGAGAGAGAGAGCGTGAGAGAGGGTGAGAGCGCAAGAGAGAGAGGAAGAGTGAGAGAGAGATAGAAGGGTAAGAGAGAGAGGATGCGAGCCTGGGAGGGGGACAGAGAGAGAGATAGAGAGAGAGTGGAAGAGAGAGGGACAGCAAAAGAGAGGGGAGGCGAACGAGAGACAGAGGGATGAAAGAGAGGGGCATGAGAGAGACAGAGGAGGCAAGAGATGGAGGGAAGCTGAGAGAGAGAGAGAGACAGACAGACAGATAGTGTGACAGAGAGAGGTAATGAGACGGAGAGAGAGATCGGACGATGGGGGGAGGGAGGGGGACATTGTGGGGAGAGATGGAGACGATGGGGGGAGAGAGAGGGAACGATGACGGAGAGAGAGGGAGAGAGAGGAGACGATGGGAGAGAGAGAGGGGTCGATAGGAGAGAGAGAGGGGGGACGAGAGAGGGAGAGAGAGGGGACGAGAGAGGGAGAGAGAGGGGACGATGGGGGAAGAGAGGGGACGATGGGGGAGAGAGAGGGAGCGAGAGAAGGAGAGAGACGGTCGATGGGGAGAGAGAGGGGACGATGGGGGTGAGAGAGGGGATGAGAGGGGGGAAAGAGTGGGGACGAGAAGGGGGAGGTAGCGGACGGGAGGGGCGGAGAAAGGGGGAAAGAACGGGGACGAGAGAGGGGAGAGAGAGGGGATGAAATGGGGAGAGAGAGGGGATGAGAGAGGTGAGAGATAGGGGACGAGAAAGGTGAGAGAGATGGGAGAGAGAGGTGACGAGAGGGGTTAAATGAGGGGACGAGAGAGGGGAGAGAGAGGACGAGAGAGGGAGAGAGAGGAAAGGAGAGAGGGGGCGAGAGAGGGAGAGAGGGAACGAGAGAGGAACAGAGAGGAGAAGAGAGAGGGGGAGACAGGTTATGAGGAGGGGCGAGGGGAAGAGAGGAGGGGAGAGAGGGGCAAGAGGAGATAGAGGGGATGATGGGGGAGAGGGGGAGAGAGAGAGGGTGAGAGACGTGGGATAAGAGGGGAAGAGAGAGGGGACGAGAGAGGGAGAGAGACGGGAGGTAGAGAGAGGGGAGGAGAGAGGGAGAGAGGGGACGAGAGGGGAGAGAGGGGGGATGGGAGTGAGAGAGAAACGACGATAGGGGGAGAGAGAGGGGACAATGGGAAAGAGAGAGGAGACAATGGGGGTAGAGAGAGGGGATGAGAGGGGGAGAGAGGTGATGAGAGAGGGAGAGAGAGTGGATGTTGAGGGTAGAGAGAGGGGAGAGAGAGGGGGAGAGAGGGGGCAGAGAGGGGATGATGGGGGAGAGAGAGAGGACGAGAGAGGGAGAGAGAGAGGGGACAAGAGAGGTGAGAAGGAGGGGAGAGAGAGGGAGAGAGGGGAGAGAGGTGATGAGAGGGGGTAGTGAGGGGAGGATACGGGGAGACAGAGGAGACAATGGGGTAGAGAGGGGGAGTGAGAGGGGGAGAGAGGGGGATAGAGAGTGTAAGAGAGATGGGACAAGAGGGGGAGACAGAAAGGATGAAGGGGGCGAGAGACGGGACGAGAGAGGTAGAGAGAGGGGACGAGAGAGGGAGAGAGAGGGTGGGGGTGAGAGAGAAGGTACGAGAGGGGGAGAGAGAGGGGAGAGAGATGGAGAGAGGGGGGACGATGGGGGGAGAGAGAGGGTGCCAGAGGGGGAGAGAGAGGGGACGAAAGGGGGGGGAGAGAGGGGTTGATGGGGGCAGAGGAGGAGAGAGACGGAGAGAGAGCGGACCATGGGTGGGAGAGAGAGGGAAGAGAGAGAGGTGACGAGGGACGGGGAGAGAAAGGCGACGAGAGGGGGGAGAGAGGGGACAAGAGGGCGGAGGTGAGGACGAGAGGGGAAGAGAGAGGGAAAGAGTGTGGACGAGAGGGGGGAGGTAGCGGACGAGAGTGGGGGAGAGAGGGGGCGAGAGAGGGAGAGAGGGGGGAAAGAGCGGGGACAAGAGAGTGGAGAGAGACGGGCCAGAGAGGGGAGAGAGGGGATAAGATGGGGAGAGAGAGGGGACGAGAGAGGTGAGACAGAGGGGCGAGAGAGGTGACGAGAGGGGCAGAATGAGAGGACGAGAGGGGAGAGGGAGGGGACGAGAGAGGGAGAGAGAGGGGATGATGGGGGAGAGGGGGAGTGAGGGGGAGAGAGGGGGAGAGAGAGTGTAAGCGATGTGGGACAAGAGGGGAGAGAGAGTGGACGAGTGTGGGGAGAGATGGGACGAGAGAGGGTGAGAGGGGGGAGGGAGAGAGAGAGGGAGGAGGGAGGGAGAGAGGGGAAAAGAGCGGGGCGGATGGGGGTGAGAAAGTGGATGATGGGGAAGAAAGAGGGGCGATGGGGGGAGAGAGAGGGCATGAGAGGGGGACAGAGGTGATGAGAGAGGGAGAGGGAATGTACGATGGGGAAGAGAGGGGGAGAGAGAGGGGCAGAGAGGGGACGAGAGAGGGAGAAAGGGGGAGAGAGAGGGGACGAGAGAGGTGATAGGGAGGAGAGAGAGAGGGGAAGAGAGAGGGGAGAGAGGTGATGAGAGGGGGTAGTGATGGGACGAGAGATGGAGAGAGAGGCGACGATGGGGGGATAGTGGAGGCAGTGAGGGTGGAGAGAGGGGCGAGAGAGAGGACAAGAGAAGTGAGACAAGAGGGGGACAGAGAGAGGACGAGGGTGGAGAGAGAAGGGACGAGAGAGGGAAAGAGAGGAGAAGGGAGAGAGAGAGAGGGGAGAGAGTGGAAGTGGATGGGTGTGAGAGAGAAGGGATGATAGAGGGAGAGAGAGGGGACGAGAGGGGGAGAGAGAGGGGGGGAGAGAGGGGATGATAGAGGGAGAGAGAGGGGACGAGAGGGGGAGAGAGAGGGGGGGAGAGAGGGGATGATGGGGAAGAGAGAGGGGACGAGGGGGGGAGAGCTGGGACGATGGGGATGATGGGGAGAGAGAGGGGACAATGGAGGGAGAGAGAGGGGAGGGAGAGGGGGCAAGAGAGGGGATGAGAGAGGGGATGAGAGGGAGAGAGAGGGGACGAGAGAGGGGAGAGAGAGGTGACATGAGCGGGAGAGAGAGGGGACGAGAGAGAGAGGGGAAGTGAGGGGGGAGAGAGGTGATGAGAGGGGGGTGCAAGGGGAAGAGAGGAGGGGAGAGAGGGGACGAGAGAAGGAGAGAGAGGGGGAGAGAGAGGGTAAGAGAGGTGGTACAAGAGGGGGAGAGAGGGAGGACGAAGGTGGAGAGAGAGAGGGTCGAGAGACGGAGAGAAAAGAATGGGAGAGAGAGGCGACGAGAGAGAGGGGAGAGTGAGGACATGAGAGGGGGAAAGCGGGGACGAGAAAGGGGAGAGAGAGATGACATGAGGGGGAGAGAGAGGGGGGAAGAGAGGGGGATCAGGTGATGAGAGAGGTAACTAGTGGATCAGAGGGGGAAAGAGGGTGGCTGAGATGAGGAGAGAGGGGATGATGGGGGAGAGAGGGGAGTGAGAGGGGGAGAGAGGGGGCACAGAATGGATAAGAGAGGTGGGATGAGAGGGGGGAGAGAGAGAGGACAAGTGTGGAGAGAGATGGGACGAGAGAGGGAGAGAGGGGGAAGGGAGAGAGATGGGAAGAGAGAGGGGAGGGAGAGAGGGGAGGAGAGAGGGGGAGAGAGAGGGGACAAGAGGGGAGAGAGGGGGTGGGGGTGAGAGAGAAGGGACCATAGGGGGTGAGAGAAGAGACGATGGGGAAGAGAGAGGGGCGATGGAGGGAGACGGGGCATGAGACGGGGAGAGAGGTGATGAGAGAGGGAGAGAGAGTGGACGATGTGGGTTCAGAGAGCGGGGGGAGAGGGGGCAGAGAGGGGATGATGGGAGTAGAGAAAGGGGACGAGAGAGGGAGAAAGGGAGAGGGAGAGGGGACGAGAGGGGGGAGAGGGGGGGCAGAGAGGGGATGATGGGTGTAGAGAGAGGGGACGGTAGAGGGAGAAGGGGAGAGAGAGGGGACGAGAGAGGTGATAGGTAGGAGAAAGAGAGGGAGAGAGGGGAGGAGAGAGGGGAAGAGAGAGGGGAGTGAGGTGATGAGAGGGGGTAGTGAGGGGACGAGAAGGGGAGAGACATGGGATGATGGGGGAGAGGGCGGCAGTGAAGGGGGAGAGAGGGCGAGAGAGAGTGCAAGAGAGGTGGGACAAAAGGGGGAGAGAGAGAGGAGGAGGGTGGAGAGAGAAGGGACAAGAGAGGGAAGAAGAGGGGAGGGAGAGAGCGGGGAGGAGAGAAGGAGAGAGAGGGGATGAGAGGGGAAGGGGGATGGGGTGAGAGAGAAGGTTCGATGGGGGGAGAGAGGAGACGAGAGGGGGAGAGAGAGGGGACGAGAGAGGGAGAGAGATGGGAGGATGGTGGAGAGAGAGGGGATGATGGGTGGAGAGAGGGGGGACGAGAGGTGGAGAGAGTGGGGTAGATGGCGGTGACGGGAAGAGAGAGGGAGACAGAGGGGACGAGAGAGGAAGAGAAAGAGGGGAGGGAAAGGGGATGGGAGAGGGGAGAGAGATTGGATGAGTGGGGAGAGAGGGGATGAGAGAGGGGAGAGAGAGGTGACGTGAGGGGGAGAGAGTGTGGACGAGAGAGAGTGGAAGTGAGAGGGGGAGAGAGGTGATGAGAGGTTGGAGTGAGGGGACGAGGGGGGAGAGAGAGGGGATGAGAGAAGTAGAAAGAGGGGACGATGGGGGGAGAGTGGAGGAGTGAGAGGCGGAGAGACGGAGATGATGAAGGTAACAGAAGTGGGACAAGATGGGGAGAGAGAGAGGACGAGGGTGGAGAGAGAGGGTTGAGAGAGGGTGAGAGAGGGGCGGGAGAGAGGGGAGGAGAGAGGGAGAGAAAGGGAAGGAGGGGGAGAGAGTGAACAGGTGTGAAAGAGAATGGATGATAGGGGAAGAGAGAGAGGGGACGAGAGGGGAGAGAGAGGGGATGATAGGGGAAGAGAGAGGGGACGAGAGGGGGAGAGAGCGGGGATGATGGGGGTGATGGGGAGAGAGAAGGAGAGAGAGGGGACGCGAGATGGAGAGATAGAGGGGGAGGGAGAGGGGACGAGAGAGGTGAGAGAGAGGGGATGAGAGGGTAGAGAGAGGGGTAGTGAGGGGGGAGAGAGGTGATGAGAGGGGGAGCGAGTGGAAGAGAGGAGGGGAGAGAGGGGACGAGAGAAGGAGAGAGAGGGGACGATTGGGGGAGATGGAGGATTGAGAGGGGGAGAGAGGTAGGGAGAGAGAGGGTAAGAGAGGTGGGACAAGAGGGGGAGAGAGAGAGAGAGAACGAGGGTGGAGTGAGAGTATCGAGAGACGGAGAGAAAGAGGTGGGAGAGAGAGGGGAGGAGAGAGGGAGAGAGAGGGGACGAGAGGGGAGAGAGTGGACGGGTGTGAGAGAGAAGGGACGATGGGGGAGAGAGAGGGGCGAGAGTGGGAGAGAGGGAAGGATGGGAGAGAGACAAGGGATGATGGTGGGAGACAGTGAGAGAGAGAGGGGACGAGAGCAGGAGAGCACGGGGATGATGGAGGTGACGGGGAGAGAGAGGGAGAGGGAGGGGACGAGAGAGGGGAGAGAGAAGGGACGAGAGGGGGAGAGAGCGGGGTTGATGGGGGTGATGGGGAGAGAGAAGGAGAGAGAGGGGACGCGAGATGGAGAGATAGAGGGGGAGGGAGAGGGGACGAGAGAGGTGCGAGAGAGGGGATGAGAGGGTGAGAGAGAGGGGAAGTGAGGGGGGAGAGAGGTGATGATAGGAGGAGCGAGTGGAAGAGAGGAGGGGAGAGAGGGGACGAGAGAAGGAGAGAGAGGGGACGATTGGGGGAGTTGGAGGATTGAGAGGGGGAGAGAGGTAGGGAGAGAGAGGGTAAGAGAGGTGGGACAAGAGGGGGAGAGAGAGAGAGAGAACGAGGGTGGAGTGAGAGTGTCGAGAGACGGAGAGAAAGAGGTTGGAGAGAGAGGGGAGGAGAGAGGGAGAGAGAGGGGACGAGAGGGGAGAGAGTGGACGGGTGTGAGAGAGAAGGGACGATGGGGGAGAGAGAGGGCCGAGAGTGGGAGAGAGGGAAGGATGGGAGAGAGACAAGAGATGATGGGGGGAGACAGAGAGAGAGAGAGGGGACGAGAGCAGGAGAGCACGGGGATGATGGAGGTGACGGGGAGAGAGAGGGAGAGGGAGGGGACGAGAGAGGGGAGAGAGAGGGGACGAGAGAGGGGAGAGATAGGTGACATAAGGGGGAGAGAGAGAGAGGACGAGAGAGAGGGGGAAGTGGAGTGGAGCAGGTGATGAGAGGGGGATCTAGCGGACGAGGGGGGAAAGAGCGGGGCCGAGAGAAGGAGAGAGAGAGGAGGAAGCGAGAGGGGAGGAGAGAGAGCGCGCGAGGGAGAGAGAGGGGACGGGGGTGAGAGAGAAGGGACGAGGTGAGGGAGAGGTGATGAGAGGGAGAGAGGGGGACGAGAGGGGGAGAGAGGGGGGACTAGTGAGGGAGAGAGAAGGGACAGAGTGGGAGAGAGAGGGGCGAAGTGTGGAGAGAGAAGGGAGAGAGTGTGGAGAGTGAGGGGAGAGAGAGGGAGAGAGAGGGGAGAGAGAGTGAAAGAGAGGTGCCAATGGGGGGATAGAAAGGAGACGACTGGGGGAAAGAGAGGGCACGATGGAAAGAGAGTGGGTATGAGAGACGGGGAGAGAGGAGCCGAGAGAGGTAGAGAGAGCGCAGAGAGAGGGGTGAGAGAGGGGACGATGGGGAGAGACAGAGGGAGAGAGAGGGGACAATGGGAGAGAGGGCACGATGGGGGAGGGAGAAGGTACGAGAGAAGTGGAGAGAGGGGAAGGGAGGCTGAGAGAGTGGGGACGATGGGGGGGAGAGAGAGTGAGAGAGAGGGGACGATGGGGTGAGAGAGAAAGAGGACGAGAGAGGGAGAGAGGGAGAGAGGGAGGACGATGGGGGGAGAGAGAGGGGACAAGAGAGGGAGAGAGAGGGGTCGAGAGAGGGGATGATGAGGGAAGAGAGAGGGGACGATGGGGGAGAGAGCGGGGACGATGGAGGGAGAGAGAGGGGACAAGAGAGGGAGAGAGAGGGAGAGAGGAGGGACGATCGCGGGAGAGAGAGGGGACAAAAGAGAGAGGGAGGGGACGAGACAGGGATAGAGAGGGGAGAGAGAGGGAGAGGGGGGACAATCGGGGAGAGAGAGGGGACGAGAGAGGGGATGAGAGATGGAGAGAGAGGGGACGATGAGGAGAGAGGGGGAGTGAGAGGGGTAGGGGAGAGATAGGGTAAGAGAGGTTGGTCAAGAGAGGGAGACAGAGAGAGAAAGGGAGTGGAGAGAGAGGGGACGAGAGCGATAGAGAGGGGACGAGAATGGGACAGAGAGGGGAGGGAGAGGGGGGAGAGGGAGAGAGGGGGGATGATAGGGGACAGAGTGTGCACGAGAGAGGGAGAGAGAGGGGAAGGAGAGAGTGGGAAGGAGAGAGGGAGAGAGGGAGACAAGGAGGAGAGAGGGGGCACGGTGGTGAGAGAGAAGGGACGAGAGGGGGAGAGAGAGGGGACGATGGGGAAGAGAGAGGGGAAGATGGGGGATAGAGAGGGTGCAAGACGGGGGAGAGAGAGAGGGGAGAGAGAGCGTAGAGACAGGGTGAGAGAAGGGACGATGGGGAGAGACAGAGGAGAGAGAGGGGACAATGGGAGAGAGAGAGGGCACGATGGGGTAGAGAGAAGGTACGAGAGAAGTGGAGAGAGGGGACGAGACGCTGAGATAGAGGAGACGATGGGGGAGAGAGAGTGAGAGAGAGGGGATGATGGGGTGAGAGAGAGAGAGGACGAGAGAGGGAGAGAGATGGTAGAGAGAGGGAGAGAGGGGGGACGATGGGGGGAGAGAGAGGGGACAAGAGAGGGAGAGAGAAGGAGAGAGGAGGGACGATGGGGGGATAGAGAGGGGACAAAAGAGAGAGAGAGGGAGGGGACGAGAGAGGGATTGAGAGCGGAGAGAGATGGAGAGTGGGGGGACAATGGGGGAGAGAGAGGGGAGGAGAGAGGGGACGAGAGATGGAGAGAGAGGGGACGACGGGGGAGATAGAGGGGAGAGAGAGGGAGAAAGAGAGGGGGAGAGAGAGGGGACGAGAGAAGGAAAGACAGGGGACGATGGGGGGAGAGAGGGCGAGTGAGAGGGGAAGGGGAGAGATAGGGTAAGAGCGGTTGGACAAGAGGGGAGACAGAGAGAAAACGAGGGTGGAGAGAGAGGGGACGAGAGAGGTAGAAAGGGGACGAGAGTGGGACAGAGAGGGGAGGGAGAGAGGAAGAGAGGGGTATGATAGGGGAGAAAGTGTGTACAAGAGAAGGAGAGAGAGGGGAAGGAAAGAGTGGGAAGGAGAGAGGGAGGGGGGACAAGGAGGAGAGAGGGGGCACGGTGGTGAGAGAGAAGGGACGAGAGGGGGAGAGAGAGGGACGATGGGGAAGAGAGAGGGGATGATGGGGGGATAGAGAGGGCCAACAGAGGGGGAGAGAGAGGGGAGAGAGAGGGAGATAGAGCGGAGGATGTGGGGGAGAGAAAAGGGATGATGGGGAGAGATGGGGGTCGAGGGGGAAGAGTGTAGGCATGATGGGAGTGAGGGGGAGAGAGAAGGAGAGAGAGGGGGAGCGACAGGGGATGAGAGAGGGGTGAGAGAGAGGGATGAGAGGGGGAGAGAGGGGACTAGAGAGGGGA
Organism: Chiloscyllium punctatum; assembly: GCF_047496795.1. Lineage (NCBI taxonomy): Eukaryota > Metazoa > Chordata > Chondrichthyes > Orectolobiformes > Hemiscylliidae > Chiloscyllium > Chiloscyllium punctatum. Next base: position 5,715,871 of record NC_092745.1, on the reverse strand, counting down.
GAGGGAGGTGATCAGAAGTGGAGAGAGAGGGGACGAGACAGAGAGAGGGGAAGAGAGAGGGGAGAGAGGTGTTGCGAGGAGAGAGCGAGGGGATGAGAGGGGGAGAGAGAGGGGGAGAGAGAGGGTAAGAGAGGTGGTACAAGAGGGGGAGAGAGACAGGACGAAGGTGGAGAGAGAGAGGGTCGAGAGACGGAGAGAAAAGAAAGGGAGAGAGAGGCGACGAGAGAGGGGAGAGTGAGGACATGAGAGGGGGAGAGCGGGGACGAGAAAGGGGAGAGAGAGATGACGTGAGGGGGAGAGAGAGGGGGGAAGTGAGTGGGGATCAGGTGATGAGAGAGGGAACTAGTGGACCAGAGGGGGAAAGAGGGTGGCTGAGAGAAGGAGAGAGGGGATGATGGGGGAGAGAGGGGACTGAGAGGGGGAGAGAGGGGGCAGAGAATGGATAAGAGAGGTGGGATGAGAGGGGGGAGAGAGAGAGATGGGACGAGAGAGGGAGAGGGGGAAGGGAGAGAGATGGGAGGAGAGAGGGGAGGGAGAGAGGGGAGGAGAGAGAGGGAGAGAGAGGGGACAAAAGGGGAGAGAGGGGGTGGGGGTGAGAGAGAAGAGACAATAGAGCGTGAGAGAAGAAACGATGGGGAAGACAGAGGGCCGATGGGGGGAGACGGGGCATGAGAGGGGGAGAGAGGTGATGAGAGAGGGAGAGAGAGTGGACGATGTGAGTTGAAAGAGCGGGGTGGGAGGGGCAGAGAGGGGATGATGGGAGTAGAGAAAGGGACGAGAGAGGGAGAAAGGAAGAGGGAGAGGGGACGAGAGAGGGCGAGAGAGGGGGCAGAGAGGGGATGATGGGTGTGGAGAGAGGGGACGGTAGAGGGAGAAGGGGAGAGAGAGGGGACGAGAGAGGTGATAGGGAGGAGAAAGAGGGAGAGAGGGGAGGAAAGAGGGGAAGAGAGAGGGGAGCGAGGTGATGAGAGGGGGTAGTGAGGGGACGAGAAGGGGAGAGACATGGGATGATGGGGGAGAAGGCGGCAGTGAAGGGGGAGAGAGGGCGAGAGAGAGTGCAAGAGAGGTGGGACAAAAGGGGGAGAGAGAGAGGAGGAGGGTGGAGAGAGAAGGGACAAGAGAGGGAAAAAGAGGGGAGGGAGAGAGCGGGGAGGAGAGAAGGAGAGAGAGGGGATGAGAGGGGAAGGGGGATGGGGTGAGAGAGAAGGTTCGATGGGGGAGAGAGGAGACGAGAGGGGGAGAGAGAGGGGACGAGAGAGGGAGAGAGATGGGAGGATGGGGGAGAGAGAGGGGATGATGGGTGGAGAGAGGGGGGACGAGAGGTGGAGAGAGTGGGGAAGATGGCGGTGTCGGGAAGAGAGAGGGGACGAGAGGGGAGAGAGAGGGGATGATAGGGGAAGAGAGAGGGGACGAGAGGGGGAGAGAGCGGGGATGATGGGGGTGATGGGGAGAGAGAACGAGAGAGAGGGGACGCGAGATGGAGAGATAGAGGGGGAGGGAGAGGGGACGAGAGAGGTGAGAGAGAGGGGATAAGAGGGTGAGAGAGAGGGGAAGTGAGGGGGGAGAGAGGTGATGAGAAGGGGAGCGAGTGGCAGAGAGGAGGGGAGAGAGGGGACGAGAGAAGGAGAGAGAGGGGACGATTGGGGAGATGGAGGATTGAGAGGGGGAGAGAGGTAGGGAGAGAGAGGGTAAGAGAGGTGGGACAAAAGGGGGAGAGAGAGAGAGAGAACGAGGGTGGAGTGAGAGTGTCGAGAGATGGAGAGAAAGAGGTGGGAGAGAGAGGGGAGGAGAGAGGGAGAGAGAGGGGACGAGAGGGGAGAGAGTGGACGGGTGTGAGAGAGAAGGGACGAAGGGGGAGAGAGAGGGGCGAGAGTGGGAGAGAGGGAAGGATGGGAGACAGACAAGGGATGATGGGAGAGACAGAGAGAGAGAGAGGGGACGAGAGCAGGAGAGCACGGGGATGATGGAGGTGACGGGGAGAGAGAGGGAGAGGGAGGGGACGAGAGAGGGGAGAGAGAGGGGACGAGAGAGGGGAGAGATAGGTGACATAAGGGGGAGAGCGAGAGGACGAGAGAGAGAGAGGGGGGAAGTGGAGGGGAGCAGGTTATGAGAGGGGGATCTAGCGGACGAGGGGGGAAAGAGCGGGGCCGAGAGAAGGAGAGAGAGAGGAGGAAGCGAGAGGGGAGGAGAGAGAGCGCGCGAGGAGAGAGAGAGGGGACGGGGGTGAGAGAGAAGGGACGAGGGGAGAGAGAGGTGATGAGAGGGAGAGCGGGGACGAGAGGGGGAGAGAGGGGGAGTTGTGAGGGAGAGAGAAGGGACAGAGTGGGGAGAGAGAGGGGCGATGTGTGGAGAGAGAGAGGGGAGAGAGTGTGGAGAGAGAGCGGAGAGAGAGGGAGAGAGAGGGGAGAGAGAATGAGAGAGAGGAGCCAATGGGGGGAGAGAAAGGGGACGACTGGGGGAAAGAGAGGGCACGATGGAAAGAGAGTGGGTATGGGAGACGGGTAGAGAGGAGATGAGAGAGGTAGAGAGAGCGCAGAGAGAGGGGTGAGAGAGGGGACGATGGGGAGAGACAGAGGGAGAGAGAGGGGACAATGGGAGAGAGGGCACGATGGGGGAGGGAGAAGGTCCGAGAGAAGTGGAGAGAGGGGAAGGGAGGCTGAGAGAGAGGGGACGATGGGGATTAGAGAGAGTGAGAGAGAGGGGACGTTGGGGTGAGAGACAGAGAGGACGAGAGAGGGAGAGAGGGAGAGAGGGGGGACGATGGGGGAGAGAGAGGGGACAAGAGAGGGAGAGAGAGGGGTCGAGAGAGGGGATGATGGGGGAAGAGAGAGGGGACGATGGGGGAGAGAGCGGGGACGATGGAGGGAGAGAGAGGGGACAAGAGAGGGAGAGAGAGGGAGAGAGGAGGGACGATCGCGGGAGAGAGAGGGGACAAAAGAGAGAGGGAGGGAACGAGACAGGGATAGAGAGGGGAGAGAGAGGGAGAGGGGGGACAATGAGGGAGAGAGAGGGGACGAGAGAGGGGATGAGAGATGGAGAGAGAGGGGAAGATGGGGAGAGAGGGGGAGTGAGAGGGGTAGGGGAGAATTAGGGTAAGAGAGGTTGGTCAAGAGAGGGAGAGAGAGAGAGAACGAGGGTGGAGAGAGAGGGGACGAGAGAGATAGAGATGGGACGAGAATGGGACAGAGTGGGGAGGGAGAGGGTGGAGAGAGGGAGAGAGGGAGGGTGATAGGGGAGAGAGTGTGTACGAGAGAGGGAGAGAGAGGGGAAGGAGAGAGTGGGAAGGAGAGAGGGAGAGAGGGAGACAAGGAGGAGAGAGGGGGCACGGTGGTGAGAGAGAAGGGACGAGAGGGGAGAGAGAGGGGACGATGGGGAAGAGAGAGGGGACGATGGGGGGATAGAGAGGGGCAACGGGGGGGAGAGAGAGCGGAGAGAGAGCGTAGAGAGAGGGTGAGAGAAGGGACGATGGGGAGAGACAGAGGGAGAGAGAGGGGACAATGGGAGAGAGAGAGGGCACGATGGGGTAGAGAGAAGGTACGAGAGAAGTGGAGAGAGGGGACGAGACGCTGAGAGAGAGGGGACGATAGGGGGAGAGAGAGTGAGAGAGAGGGAGATAGAGGGGAGGATGTGGGGGAGAGAAAAGGGATGATGGGGAGAGATGGGGGTCGAGGGGGGGAGAGAGTAGGCATGATGGGAGTGAGGGGGAGAGAGAGGGAGAGAGAGGGAGAGCGACAGGGGATGAGAAAGGGGTGAGAGAGGGGATGAGAGAGGGGAGAGAGGGGACTAGAGAGGGGAGAGGCAGGTGATCAGAAGTGGAGAGAGAGGGGACGAGAAAGAGAGAGGGGAAGAGAGAGGGGAGAGAGGTGTTGCGAGGACAGAGCGAGGGGATGAGAGGGGGAGAGAGAGGGGACGAGAGAAGGAGAGAATGGGGAGGTAGCGAGAGGGGAGTAGAGAGAGAGAGAGAGGGGGGAGAGAGAGGGGACGGGATGAGAGAGAATGGACGAGACGGAGAGAGAGAAGGGGCGATGGGGCACGAGTGGGGACGATGGGGGTAGAGAGAAGGGACGATGGGGGAGAGAGACGGGACGATGGGTGGAGACAGACGGGCCGAATGAGGAGTGAGAGAGGATGAGAGCGGGAGAGAGGGGGACTAATGAGGGAGAGAGAGAGGACGATAGGGGGAGAATGGGGGGAGAGAGAGAGAGAGAGAGAGAGGGAAGAGAGACTAAGAGAGAGGAGACGATGTGGGGGAAAAGAGAGGGGTTACAGAGGGTACGACGGGAGGAGAGAGAGGGAGAGAGAAGAGACGATGGGGGGAAACACAAGGCACGATGGGGGAGAGAGATGGAACGAGAGAGGGGGAGAGAGGGGACGAGAGGGGGAGAGAGAGGGCACAATGGGGAGAGAGAGGGGGCGATGGGGGGAGAGAGAGGGGAGAGAGCGTTACAGGCAGGGGACGATGGGCGGAAGAGGGGGACGAGAGAGGGAGAGGGAGGGCACAAGAGGGAGAGAGAGTGGAGAGAGAGGACAAGAGAGGGAGAGGGGCGGGACGAGAGAGCGGAGAGAGAGAGAGAGACGAGATGATGGAAGGAAAGAGAGGGGACGAGAGCGGTAGAGAGAGAGGGGACGATGGGGTAGAGAGAGGGGACGATGTGGGAAGATAGAGAGGAGAGAGAGGGAGTGGGAGCGGACGATGTGGGGAGAGACAGGGGAGAGAGAGTGGAGAGAGCGGTGAGAGAGAGGGAGAGAGGGTATGATGGGGAGAGAGAAGGGACGTGTGGGGAGCGAGAGGGGAGAGACAGGGGAGATACAGTGGAGAGAGAGGGGACGACGGGGGCGAGAGAGAGGGAGATAGATGGGACGATGGTGGGAGAGAGAGGGAGAGATAGGGGAGACAGGGAGAGAGAGGGGAGAGAGAGGAAGAGGGGGGGACGATGGGGGAGAGAGAGGGAACGATGGGGGAGAGAGTGGGGAGAGAGAGGGCGAGAGAGGGGACGATGGGGATGAGAGGGGGAGTGAGAGGGATAGAGAGGGTCGATGGGGAGAGAGAGGGGACGGGGAGAGAGGGGACGAACGAGAGATTGAGAGGAGACTATGGGAGATGAGAGAGGTGATGATGGGGAGAGAGGGGGATGAGAGAGGAAGAGGGAAGGGACAAGAGGGGGAGAGAGAGGGGACGAGAAGGGGAGAGAGAGGTGATGATAGGGCACAATGAGGGGAGAGAGAGGAGGAGAGAGAGGGTACGATGGAGGGAGAGAGAGGGGAGAGAGAGGGTAGAGAGAGGGGAGAGAGAGGGGACAACCGTGGGGAGAGAAAGGGAGAGAGAGGGATCGATGGTCGGAAGGAGAGGGGATGAGATGGGGAGAGAGAGTGGACGATGGGGGAGAGAGGGGGAACGGTGGGGAGAGACAGAGGGGACGATGGGTGCAGAGGGGTAGAGAGGGAGAGAGGG